>NC_041391.1:281712912-281729581 GCF_002162155.2 Triticum dicoccoides
CGCCGCCGTCCACTTCATCGAGCTAGCCGAGCCCCGTGTGCTCGTGCGGCCGGAGACCACCGCACCGACCTCGCCCGAGCTCGCCGTCGCCGGAGATCCCCTTCAACGTTGTCGCCGCCTCAGCTTGTCCCCGACCCCGCCGGTGGCCTCTACGGGAGCGCTATGAGCCTAGCTACCCCTCCGACCCTCTCTCTCTCATTCCCGAGCCGTGTAGCCACCGCACGAGGATCACACGCCCGCACCGCCGCGGATCTCGTCGCCGACATGCTTCCGGCCACCCTCCGGCCACAAGCTGGTGTCCATCTTACTCACCGAGTCCCGCAGCACCTAGCTAGCCACTCCCCGAGCCTCACCGACCCCTCTAGCGCCAAGTTCATCTTCGGCCGAACCCCGGTGGCTGCCAAAGTCGTCGCCGGCGCCAACTCCGGCCACCCCGACCCCAACGGACTCCACCAAGAGCTGCGGCTTGTCCTCAGCTCCACTCCGGTGGTCTCCGCGACCCATTTGGTGGACGAAACGGCCAAAACCACTCCCGCCGCCGCGTCGGGCTCGCCGGCGGCTAAACGCCGGCGCCGCTGGCATTGACTTTGACCACGGGTGGGTCCTGGTTGACTCCCCAGAGTCAATGACAGGTGGGGCCCAGCCCTGTTAATTAAACAGGTTTAGTTTTAATTAAACTTTAATTAAAATAATCACCCTGACATGCGGGACCCACTGTCAGGTTTGACCTTGACGTGTTCCGTTAACCTGCTGACGTCACACTGACGTCAGGCTGACGCAATAATTGATTTTCTGGAATTATTCTAATATAGGAAATTCCAGAATATAATTTAAACTTCAAAAATTCATAACTTTTATTCTGTAACTCCAAATCAGATAAATTATATATGAAAAATGATCAGAAAAATCCAATCTATCCATCTGTACTATTTTCATGCATGACTAAACAAGTTAACTTGATGTTTAATGCAGAACAAGGAAAAACACTTTAAAGGGCCATGTTTGAGTTTGAAATTTGAATCTTTGATTCAAATTGGTTCAAACCCTTCTGGTCTTAGTTGCATTAGCCCAACACACTCATATTGCTATGTTTCATGCATGCATCATATTGTTGCACCTTGTTTGGTGATGGTTGTATATCGGTGTTCTTGCGGCAGGATCTGCCCCCGAGGAGTACCGTGATTACCCTAACGAAGAACCGTATCAGTGCATCGAACCATCAGGCAAGCAACCAACCATTTGATCATATCGATACAATCCCATGTTCTCGCTCCTGCTCTCTTTTACTGCATTAAGACAACGCGTTTCAAACTGCTGTGTGCTACGGTAGTTGAACCCACTTCCTCTGCATGACCTGTCATTGCCACAGTAACTAGATGAAACCCACTAGCATGTGTAGGAGTTGATTGAGCCATATGTATGTGTTGTTCCTACCTTGCTATGACTGCTATGCTTAGAGTCGTGTCAGGTCTGGTTCATCTGGTGATGGGCTAGAGTGAAATGTTTATGTCGGTAATGAGAGTGGTGTGGTGAACACGATTTGGTAAAGGTATCGATGAGAGGCCATGTAGGAGTACATGGTGGGTTGTTTCATTGAAGCCGACCTTAAGCACTGAGATCTGTATGTGTGATTTAAGATACAGCTACTACCATGCATTGGGCCCTGAAATATGACCCCGCTCGACTTCTTATTCACCCTAGCTCTCTGTCCAGGAGTTGCAAGTAGTTTCTGGTGTTTGTAGCCTACTAGAGGCCGTGGACAGCACTGACCGTAGGGGTGGGCTGTGATGCGGTAGGTACGTGGCCGGGTGTACCGAATACCCGTTAGGTATCTCGGGAACCCTGTTCACATCGTTCGGGGCCGTATGGGAAACCTCGGCCGGACTCCCTGCGGATGGAACCTGGATAGGCGATAAACCTGGACTAGAGGCTTAGGTGTTTAGGTAGGTCGTGGTCTACACCATGTCGGCTTTCGCTTGAAGTCTGCCGAGCACATGTCGTGTGCAGACGCTAAGTGGTGGAAACATGTATGAAGAAGTACACCCCTGCAGGGTTATCATGATCTATTCGAATAGCCGCGTCCACGGTAAAGGACTACTTGGTTGCCTATACAGTTCATAGACAAGTAAATGGAAACTGCTAAAAGCCTCAAGATAAGTGTGAGTGCCGAGGATGGCTCTACCGTAGGGAGACGAAGGTGGATCCTCGGTAGTGTATTGAAGTGGTGAGTAGTGGACTCGTGTGCGCAAAACCATTTCAAGTTGGAGTCCCGTAGGTTAGCCTAGCCAAGAGTCAAAGCTGGCTTGCTGCAATAACTCCACCAACCCTTCTTGATAATATGCATGTATGTAGGTTCTGATGTAAGTCTTGCTGAGTACCTTTGTACTCATGTTGCTATAATTTACATTTTACAGAAGACGCTGCAACCCCTTCTGATGGGTTCTACGTAGACGTTGACATCAACGAGTAGGCCAAAGGCCCAGGTGGTGATCCTGAGCTTGTGAAGGACCACATAGTATAGCTAGGCTTTCCAAGCCTCTTTTATCTTTCTAGTTGTCTGTACTCAGACAAGTTACTTCCGCTGCTGGTTTGTATGACTGTATGACTTGAATGCTGGGTCGTGTGACCCGTACCTTTGTGTATGTTATGTATGGCTCTCTGAGCCTTAAATAAAGTACTTGTGTCGTAGAGTCATGTTGTGATGCTTCATTGTATTTGCACATATCGAGCATATTGTGTGTATGATTGAAATGCTTGGTATGTGTGGGATCTGACTATCTAGTTGTTTATCTTTAGTAGCCTCTCTTACCGGGAAATGTCTCCTGGTGTTACCGCTGAGCCATGGTAGCTTGCTACTGCTCTGGAACACTTAGGCTGGCCGGCATGTGTCCTTCCTCGTTCCGGTGTCTGTCCCTTCGGGGAAATGTCACGCATTGAGTACCGGAGTCCTGTTAGCCCGCTACAGCCCGGTTTACCGGAGTCCTGCTAGCCCAGTGCTACAGCCCGGACCCACTTGCTGATGACCGACACGTTCGAAGCTGGGTCATGGATGCCTGTCCCTGTAGGTCTGTGCCACTTTGGGTTTACGACTAGTCATGTCAGCCCGGGCTCCTTATCATATGGATGCTAGCGACACTATCATATACGTGAGCCAAAAGGCGCAAACGGTCCCAGGAAAAGGTAAGGCGACACCCGTGGGGATACCGTGCGTGAGGCCGCAAAGTGATATGAGGTGTTACTGGCTAGATCGATGTGACATCGAGTCGGGGTCCTGACAGCGTTGGCATCAGAGCCGGACTGCCTGTAGGTTCTCCAAGCCAAACTGGTCGATGTTGAGTCTAGAAATTCTTTAGTTATATGTAGGGGAATTGTTTGTGGGTTGGAACGTAAGGCTCTTTTTACTCCTTTATCTAATGACATTCTGATCTGAGTCAGTCTATTCTTCCACCGGGGGTTAAGGTATTAGGATCTATTCTCTCTATCAGGATCACGTGTTACTAATCAGTAGTACCTTATAAGTTTGATGAATACAAGCCTAGTTCAATTCTACTACCACATTATGTTGCTAGGATGGACTCAGAACTTGATATGATGATGATGAGTGTGTATGTAATCCTTTGTCAAATGTCTCAAAATCCTTCTTGAGCATTTACAGCTGTTATGCTGCCGAAATTTGCTAGAAATTCTAATGCCTTTGCATTATGATTGTGCTTTCAGATGGCCACTCGCGACCTCAATCAAGTGGTTCGCCTGACTCGATGCCTAGATGTACCCGGCCATACTGCCATGTTGGTCAGGGTAATGACTGAGGCTGGATACCGTTGGTATCCTGAGTACACGGTCGAAGAGCAATTCCGAGACTTTAATCAAAGCCAGTATCTCTGCACTGTCAGGATATTTCCATCTTATCCTGGGTCCACCGAGCCCCTTCACTGCTCCTATGGACTCGGGGTTACTATTGAGATGGCTGTGCAGGACGCCGCCTACTCTATGATGACCATCATGCGAGTCAGATCTGGTCTATTTCGGGACTCTGATTTCCGGTATATGCCAGGATCACTTCCGGGAGCACAAGGGTATCTCCAGGCTATCTATGCTGACCCCACTCAGGAGGATTCACGGACTCGCACCACTGCTGAGATGCTCGAGGATAAGGACCGTGAAAATCGGGCCTTGAGGTTAGAGCTCTTCAATACCCGTGCTGACCACTAGGCCACATTGACTCGGTTTGCACCGGCGGTGCAAGCTGGATATTCGGATATGCGCGATCTCTATCCTGTGAGATCTGCTCTGCCAGACGTGATGGGTTGGCGTGATGTAGGAAGCATCACCCCACCTCGCGGTCCCCGCAGGCCACCGTCTGTTGGTCCAAGACCTCATCCTAGCCCCTATGGTCCACAAGCTCTGCGAGATCGTCTGTTTCCGGATGATCATGTTGAGCTTCCAGGCTATGGAGGTGACTTCTACGAGGACTACTACGGATCGGTCTGAGTTAGTGGTAGTATCACTAGTCCGCACTATCTGTGTCGTCTATCGTCCCGCGTGACTCGTGGGATATGACCTAGTTTGTACTCTTTCCGGAGGTGTAGAAAAATAATGTATAGGAGCTTGGGATGCCTCCGATGAGATGTAATCCTCTTTTCACCGTAATAGTACTTTGTTTGGTCTTGTACTAAACCCTGTATGGTGTGTATGACGATGGAATAAAGAAGCAGTTTCTGTATCTACCATGTCATATGGATGATCATCTTGCATGTCGAGTTATTCCTTACATTTTGTATCCTATGTCGGAATTTTATCATTCTGACTGAATCATTGTCTTGTTTACCTAGGATGGTCAACACGCGCACTAACCCTGCTCCTCAAGAGCAGGCCGAAGGCAGTGAAGTCAGGGATGCAAATCTGCCTCATCCTCCTTCCCTAGCCGAGGTTATGATGGAAGCTGAGAGAAACAAGCGGGAGACCAACCGTTTGTTGGAGCGTATTGAACAGAACACAGCACACCATCAGAGGACTAACGTGGTGTCACTCAGTGATTTTATCAAATTACATCCACCCACGTTCCATCACTCCGTCGAGCCTCTCGACGCTGATGATTGGCTTCGCAGTATCTCTCACAAGCTGCGTTCCGCGCTAGTAGCTGAGGCTGACAAGGTCACCTTTGCTGCATATCATCTTGAAGGCCCCGCCAGTCTATGGTGGGAGAATTATGGAGCTATGCGCCCAGCGGGCCATGTCACTACTTGGGCTGAATTCAGTGAGGCTTTCCGTGAACATCACATTCCGGAGGGTCTCATGGACCGTAAACGTGAGGAATTTTGCAATTTCACCCAAGGCCGACTCTTTGTGGATGCTTACAGCAGGGAGTTTGGTAACCTCGCACGATATGCAACTGAGGAAGTTTCTACTGATGCCAAGAAGCAAGCAAGGTTCCGTAAGGGACTTAGTCCTGAGCTTCGCCGCGACCTCCGTCTGCATGAGTGCACATCTTTTCAGAAGCTTGTTAACAAGGCCATCAGTGCTGAAACTGGTCAGACTGATTATGGCGCAACACGCAAGCATGGCCGTGACATGGGTTCCTCATCCGGTGCTGGTCCTTAGAAGCGCCGCGTGTGGGTGCCCAACACCGCCCTGCCACCCAGGTTCACACCGAGGCCATCTTTCCAGGCGCCTCGCCCTGTTCAACAGTCTGCTCCAGCCAAGCCCTATGGGGGTCCAACCAACAATGCTCCTCCACGTACCAGTTCCGTGACTTGTTTCAAGTGTGGGGAATCTGGCCACTATATGCGTGAGTGTCCCCAGACCAACCCCAACCAATCTGCTAAAGCTGTTGGCCGTGGCAAGCCGACAGGGAAAGTGTTCCACGCCAAGCCGGCCACCGCCTCACGTGGCCATGTTAACTGTATCTCTGCCGAAGAAGCTCAAGAAGATCCCAACGTCGTTCTCGGTATGCTCCTTGTTAATTGCCACCCGGCATCTGTTCTTTTCGATACAGGAGCCTCTCATTCATTTATATCCGAGAACTATGCTCGCTTGCATAACACCGCATTCTGTGACATGCCATCCACTATGGAAATTTCTACTCCTGGTTCTAGATGGCAGACCTCCAGGGTAAGTTATGGAAATGAAATCCAAGTCGACAGACTTGTTTTCCTTGCATCTTTGATAGCTCTCAAATTTTCAGATATTAATATCATTTTGGGTATGGACTGGATGTCAGCTCATCATGCCAAAATTGATTGCTTCTCTAGGACTGTTCAACTCACTCATCCTTCGGGGAAGATAGTCAATGTCTTGACCCGATTAGCCAAGCGACAATTATATTCTCTTAGCGCCAGCCCTTTGCCAGACCTTGAGGACGTTCCGGTAGTCCGTGACTTCCCGGATGTCTTCCCAGAGGAATTGCCAGGTGTTCCACCTGTCAGGGATGTTGAGTTCGTAATAGACCTCATTCCAGGAACCGTTCCGATTGCTAGAAGACCCTATAAGATGGCACCACTAGAACTAGCCGAGCTTAAGAAACAACTCGATGAGTCCTTGAAAAAGGGTTTCATCCGACCTAGCTCATCTCCGTGGGCTTGCCCCGTCCTATTCGTCAAGAAGAAGGATGGTACGGACCGGATGGTTGTAGATTACCGACCTGTCAATTTGGTCACAATCAAGAACAAATATCCGCTCCCCAGGATCAACGACCTGTATGATCAGCTCGCTGGATCATCAGTCTTCTCCAAGATGGATTTGAGGTTGGGCTACCATCAAATCAAAATCAGAAACGGGGACATTCCTAAAACGGCCTTTGTTACTCGTTATGGCCAATACGAGTACACCGTCATGTCCTTCGGTTTAACCAACGCTCCAGCCACCTTTTCTCGGTTAATGAACTCAATCTTCATGGAGTATTTGGATAAATTCGTCGTAGTTTACCTCGATGATATACTCATCTACTCCAAGAACGAGGAAGAACATGCCGAACATCTAAGGCTAGTGTTGAAGAAACTTCGAGAGCACCGCCTTTATGCCAAGTTTTCCAAATGTGAATTCTGGTTGTCGGAAGTGACCTATCTGGGTCATGTAATATCTGGTAAAGGTATTGCTGTTAACCCTGAGCGAGTTCAAGCCGTCCTTAATTGGACTCCACCTGAATCGGTCAAGCAAGTTCGGAGTTTTCTGGGCTTAGCGAGCTATTGTCGTCGCTTTGTCGAGATCTTCTCCAAAGTTGCCAAACCTTTGACCGAACTCCTCAAGAAAGATAAGAAGTTCGAATGGACTCCACAATGTGAGCACAGCTTTCAGGAACTGAAAAGACGCCTGACTTCTGCTCCCGTACTGGTACCGCCAGACTTCTCCAAGGACTTTGTTATCTACTGCGACGCCTCGCGACAAGGACTAGGTTGCATTCTCATGCAAGATCGACACGTAATTGCCTACGCTTCACGGCAATTGCACCCACATGAGGAGAATTATCCTACTCATGATCTAGAGCTTGCAGCCGTAGTCTATGCACTTAAGACCTGGCGACATTACCTCCTCGGTAACCGTTGCGAAATATTCACTGATCACCAAAGTCTGAAGTACATTTTCACCCAACCGGATTTGAATCTCAGGCAAAGACGTTGGGTTGAGTTGATCACAGATTTCGACTTAGGAATAACTTACACCCCAGGGAAAGCCAACGTCATGGCTGATGCGCTAAGTCGTAAATCTTATTGTAACAACCTGATGTTACAACAAAGTCAACCGCTTCTCCATGAGGAATTTCGGAAGCTTAACCTTCACATTGTTCCTCAAGGATTTCTTTCCACCTTGGTGGCGAAACCTACTCTTACGGATCAAATCATCGCTGCCCAGAAGCGAGATAAGGGAATATCTAAAATCAAAGAGAACGTTGCTAGCGGAGGTGCTAGTTGTTTCTCTACAAATGATCATGGTGTTGTGTACTTTGAGAACCGTCTAGTGGTTCCCAAGAACCAGCATCTACGGCAGTTAATCCTTAAGGAGGCTCATGAATCCCCTCTCACCATTCATCCCGGTAGTACCAAGATGTATCAGGACCTACGCCAGAGGTTCTGGTGGACCAGGATGAAGAGAGAAATTGCTCAGTATATTGCTAATTGCGACGTCTGTCGTCGAGTAAAAGCAGAGCATCAACGGCCTGCTGGCACCCTTCAACCCTTAGCTATTCCTGAATGGAAATGGGATAAAATTGGTATGGATTTCATTACCGGTTTTCCCAGGACCAAGAGAGGGAATAATGCTATCTTCGTCGTTGTCGATCGCCTTTCCAAAGTAGCCCATTTCCTACCTGTTCGTGAGAGTATAACCGCTAGTCAATTGGCAGACTTATACATCTCCCGGATAGTGTCTCTCCATGGTGTTCCTTTGGAAATTAATTCGGATCGAGGAAGTCTTTTCACCTCTCGATTTTGGGAAAGTTTCCAAAATGCTATGGGAACCCGTCTCTCCTTTAGCACCACTTTCCACCCTCAGTCGAGTGGTCAAGTGGAACACGTCAACCAGACTCTAGAAGACATGCTTCGAGCCTCTGTTATCTCATTCGGAATGGATTGGGAGAAGTGCCTTCCATTTGCCGAATTCGCTTACAACAACAGCTATCAATCTAGCTTGGGTAAAGCCCCTTTTGAAGTTCTCTATGGACGACGGTGTCGAACACCCCTTAACTGGTTAGAGACCGGGGAAAGACAATTCTTTGGCCCGGACATGATTTAAGAAGCAGAAGAACAAGTTCGCATCGTTCGTGAAAAGTTGAAAACAGCCCAATCTCGCCAAAAGAGTCAATATGACCGAAAACATAAGGCTATGACTTTCGAGGTTGACGAGAAGGCTTACCTTCGGGTTACCCCTCTGAAGGGAACCCATCGTTTCGGTATCAAAGGCAAATTGGCTCCTCGTTACATGGGACCTTTTCGCATTCTCGCCAAACAAGGAGAAGTTGCCTACCAGTTGGAACTACCTCCGCACCTCTCCAGAGTCCACGATGTCTTCCACGTTTCTCAACTCAGGCGTTGCTTCTCGGATCCTATCCGTGGAGTGGACCACGAAACGCTTGATCTCCAAGATAATCTTACATATCGAGAGTACCCCATTCGTATACTCGATCAGGCCGAGCATACCACTCGACGTCATAATATCAAGTTTCTCAAAGTTCAATGGTCGCACCATTCTGAGGATGAAGCAACTTGGGAAAGGGAGGATCGTCTTCGACTTGAGTATCCGCCTTCTTTCCGGAGGAACCCAAATCTCGGGACGAGATTCTTTTGAGGGGGTGAGTTGTCACAACCTAGTTAGCCATGCATTAGAGTGTTGCATCATGTTTACTTTTTCATCAGAAACCTGAAATGGGGATGACAGAACCCCCAGTCCCCTCTGAAACCAATTAGGGTTTACTAAAAACTTTTTCAATGAACCTGAAATGCCCTTCTAAAATGCCCATCATTTTTGTCTTCATTCAGAACCTCTGCCAAAAGTGATGCACATTTTCCTAGGCCATCTTAGGGTTTTTGAATTAACTCATAAATATTTGAATTTGGGCATTTAAAATTATATAAAATATTTAAATGCTCAAATAACTCCAAACTAAAATGTTTCATGTTGGAAATAATCCAACTATGGACCAGGAGTAGTTTGGTGATTTTTGGAGTTGCCTAAGTATTTTATTTAATTCAACAAAGTTGCAGAAATATTAAAAAAAACAGAAAACAGAAAGAAAATGGGAAAGGCTTACCTGTCGCCCAGCACCAGGCCCACCTGCCGGCCCAGCCCAGCACCGCGCCAGCGAGCTGCTTGCCGGCCAGGCAGGCAGGCAGGTGCTCGACGGCGAGCACCGCATGGGTGCCACGCACCTGCTCGCCGCCTCGCCGCCTCCCTCGCCCGGCTAACGCTGTGAACCGGCCTCTCTCTCTCCCCCGAACCCCCCAGACACCCCCTCTCCTCTCCAGCTCCTCCCCCTCGCACGCCCCAGCCATGGCCGACGCCATCGCCGCCACCCCCTCGCCATAGCCACGCCCTCCGTCCACCCCACGCCGTGCCACCGTGTCCAGGAGCTCCGCCGCCGTCCACTTCATCGAGCTAGCCGAGCCCCGTGTGCTCGTGCGGCCCGAGACCACCGCACTGACCTCGCCCGAGCTCGCCGTCGCCGGAGATCCCCTTCAACGCCGTCGCCGCCTCAGCTCGTCCCCGACCCTGCCGGTGGCCTCTACGGGAGCGCTGTGAGCCTAGCTACCCCTCCGACGCTCTCTCTCTCATTCCCGAGCCGTGTAGCCACCGCACGAGGATCACACGCCCGCACCGCCGCGGATCTCATCGCCGACGTGCTTCCGGCCACCCTCCGGTCACAAGCTGGTGTCCATCTTACTCACCGAGTCCCGCAGCACCTAGCTAGCCACTCCCCGAGCCTCACCGACCCCTCTAGCGCCAAGTTCATCTTCGGCCGAACCCCGGTGGCCGCCAAAGTCGTCGTCGGCGCCAACTCCGGCCACCCCGACCCCAACGGACTCCACCAAGAGCTGCGGCTTGTCCTCAGCTCCACTCCGGTGGTCTCCGCGACCCATTTGGTGGCCGAAACGGCCAAAACCACTCCCGCCGCCGCGTCGGGCTCGCCGGCGGCTAAACGCCGGCGCCACTGGCATTGACTTTGACCACGGGTGGGTCCTGGTTGACTCCCCAGAGTCAATGACAGGTGGGGCCCAGCCCTGTTAATTAAACAGGTTTAGTTTTAATTAAACTTTAATTAAAATAATCACCCTGACATGCGGGACCCACTATCAGGTTTGACCCTGACGTGTTCCGTTGACCTGCTGACATCACACTGACGTCAGGCTGACGCAATAATTGATTTTCTGGAATTATTCTAATATAGGAAATTCCAGAATATAATTTAAACTTCAAAAATTCATAACTTTTATTCTGTAACTCCAAATCAGATAAATTATATATGAAAAATGATCAGAAAAATCCAATCTATCCATCTGTACTATTTTCATGCATGACTAAACAAGTTAACTTGATGTTTAATGCAGAACAAGGAAAAACACTTTAAAGGGCCATGTTTGAGTTTGAAATTTGAATCTTTGATTCAAATTGGTTCAAACCCTTCTGGTCTTAGTTGCATTATCCCAACACACTCATATTGCTATGTTTCATGCATGCATCATATTGTTGCACCTTGTTTGGTGATGGTTGTATATCGGTGTTCTTGCGGCAGGATCTGCCCCCGAGGAGTACCGTGATTACCCTAACGAAGAACCGTATCAGTGCATCGAACCATCAGGCAAGCAACCAACCATTTGATCATATCAATACAATCCCATGTTCTCGCTCCTGCTCTCTTTTACTGCATTAAGACAACGCGTTTCAAACTGCTGTGTGCTACGGTAGTTGAACCCACTTCCTCTGCATGACCTGTCATTGCCACAGTAACTAGATGAAACCCACTAGCATGTGTAGGAGTTGATTGAGCCATATGTATGTGTTGTTCCTACCTTGCTATGCCTGCTATGCTTAGAGTCGTGTCAGGTCTGGTTCATCTGGTGATGGGCTAGAGTGAAATGTTTATGTCGGTAATGAGAGTGGTGTGGTGAACACGATTTGGTAAAGGTATCGATGAGAGGCCATGTAGGAGTACATGGTGGGTTGTTTCATTGAAGCCGACCTTAAGCACTGAGATTTGTATGTGTGATTTAAGATACAGCTACTACCATGCATTGGGCCCTGAAATATGACCCCGCTCGACTTCTTATTCACCCTAACTCTCTGTCCAGGAGTTGCAAGTAGTTTCTGGTGTTTGTAGCCTACTGGAGGCCGTGGACAGCGCTGACCGTAGGGGTGGGCTCTGATGCGGTAGGTACGTGGCCGGGTGTACCGAATACCCGTTAGGTATCTCGGGAACCATGTTCACATCGTTCGGGGCCGTATGGGAAACCTCGGCCGGACTCCCTGCGGATGGAACCTGGATAGGCGATAAACCTGGACTAGAGGCTTAGGTGTTTAGGTAGGTCGTGGTCTACACCCACGTCGGCTTTCGCTTGAAGTCTGCCGAGCACATGTCGTGTGCAGACGCTAAGTGGTGGAAACATGTTTGAAGAAGTACACCCCTGCAGGGTTATCATGATCTATTCGAATAGCCGCGTCCGCGGTAAAGGACTACTTGGTTGCCTATACTGTTCATAGACAAGTAAATGGAAACTGCTAAAAGCCTCAAGATAAGTGTGAGTGCCGAGGATGGCTCTACCGTAGGGAGACGGAGGTGGATCCTCGGTAGTGTATTGAAGTGGTGAGTAGTGGACTCGTGTGCGCAAAACCATTTCAAGTTGGAGTCTCGTAGGTTAGCCTAGCCAAGAGTCAAAGCTGGCTTGCTGCAATAACTCCACCAACCCTTCTTGATAATATGCATGTATGTAGGTTCTGATGTAAGTCTTGCTGAGTACATTTGTACTCATGTTGCTATAATTTACATTTTACAGAAGACGCTGCAACCCCTTCTGATGGGTTCTACGTAGACGTTGACATCAACGAGTAGGCCAAAGGCCCAGGTGGTGATCCTGAGCTTGTGAAGGACCACGTAGTATAGCTAGGCTTTCCAAGCCTCTTTTATCTTTCTAGTTGTCTGTACTCAGACAAGTTACTTCCGCTGCTGGTTTGTATGACTGTATGACTTGAATGCTGGGTCGTGTGACCCGTACCTTTGTGTATGTTATGTATGGCTCTCTGAGCCTTAAATAAAGTACTTGTGTCGTAGAGTCATGTTGTGATGCTTCGTTGTATTTGCACATATCGAGCATATTGTGTGTATGATTGAAATGCTTGGTATGTGTGGGATCTGACTATCTAGTTGTTTATCTTTAGTAGCCTCTCTTACCGGGAAATGTCTCCTGGTGTTACCGCTGAGCCATGGTAGCTTGCTACTGCTCTGGAACACTTAGGCTGGCCGGCATGTGTCCTTCCTCGTTCCGGTGTCTGTCCCTTTGGGGAAATGTCACGCATTGAGTACCGGAGTCCTGTTAGCCCGCTACAGCCCGGTTTACCGGAGTCCTGCTAGCCCAGTGCTACAGCCCGGGCCCACTTGCTGATGACCGACACGTTCGAAGCTGGGTCATGGATGCCTGTCCCTATAAGTCTGTGCCACTTTGGGTTTACGACTAGTCATGTCAGCCCGGGCTCCTTATCATATGGATGCTAGCGACACTATCATATACGTGAGCCAAAAGGCGCAAACGGTCCCGGGCAAAGGTAAGGCGACACCCGTGGGGATACCGTGCGTGAGGCCGCAAAGTGATATGAGGTGTTACCGGCTAGATCGATGTGACATCGAGTCGGGGTCCTGACAACCATACCATGACTCCCCGACAGCCACACCCCCAGCGCCAGATCCGAGCGGTAGGTGCTTCTCTCCCCGCGCATCTGATGCCGCCCCATCCGCCGGATCAGAGCCACCATCTCTATCCCCTCGCATCTCCACCTTCCTTCTCCCCCGCCCCGATCTAATTTCCGCTCCTGACGCACCACCGCTGCCGGCCCACACAACCGAGCACGCCACCGCTCCGCTCAACCCGACCCAGCACCTCGGGAGGAGCCAGACCCCCACCACCGTGCCTTTCCCTAGGGGCTTTTCCCTGACTACCACTCCCGCACCTTCTTGGATCCCCTCATCCTCATTTTTTCGTCGGCGACCCCCACCTCACCGGCGACTTGTGGCTCTCGTGGCGTCACCAACCCCCTGCTCGTCCCGATGTCCACTTCCATGCTGCCCCAACGGTGGTGTGAGAGACGCTGGCAGGGGCTCGCCTGCACCACAGCACGCGGGCAGGTGCCCGTCCTCCCTGCCGGCTTGACCTCCTCCTCCGGCACGCCATGTCTCCTTCGACCAGAGAGAGCGGTTCGCTCCGGATCTGCATGTGGTTGGATTGCCGGGTAGCTGCAGTGCGAAGAGTAGTGGCATCTCTCCTCCTGCTCCATCCTGTGGAGTTGACCGCGTACTGACATTGAAGTGGCGTGCAGTTTCGCAGGGCGCAGTGGAACATGAACAATTTTTATGTGTTCTCCAGATTTTTGTTGTTGATTTTGATGAATTCAGTGCAGTAAAATCTCAAAATGCAGTTTGATAAATTATCTGTGCAGTTCGCTGGGCATTGGTGTGTGGCTCGGATGTAGTTTGGTCTTGTTTTTGTAGAAATTACATTTTTTTAGTCTCTTTTAGCTACTGGACGCTTCAGCTCACTTCCGCTCGAATCGGCGATGCAGTTCGGCTAGGTTGCTCGTGCTGATTTTGGTGTGTATTGTGCGTACTGCTTTAGTATAAAAAAATTATCTGTCAAATTGCAGGGGGTTGTTTTGCCTCTTATAAAATTATACTCGGAGAAGTTCACTCTCCTTATCATCGGAGTTCAGACTTGTCAGCGAAAAAGTGGAAAAAACAAAATTAGGGAACAGAAAAAAACAATGCAGTTAACTACTAGTGTCGCGGTACATTTCTCTCGACCATGGGGTTCACTTCTTTGCCCATGTAAAACACACTCTGTTAGAGGTTCATTATGTTGCCACGTGTTGTTTTAAAAAGCAAGAGTTAATTTTAATGCAGCCCCCTCCAAGTGCAATGTATGAAAAAAGACAACAAAATACTCATGTGGCTCACCCTTGGTAGTGTCGCGGTTCACTTACTCGCAATGTGAAGTGCTAAAAAAATGTTACTGAGACGATAAAATAAAAGAATGCGTGTCTTCAAAAATTTATGTGTAACAAAAAGAAACCATGAAGTTCGCTTGACCGTCTGATGCAGTGCGGTTTTAGTCTAAAGCAGTGTGTTCTTCTGTCTGATGAAGTGCACACATCGATTTTAGTGCTTGTTTGGGAAAAAAAATTGTCTGAGAAAAGAAACCATGAAGTTCACTTGAACATCTGATGCAATGCGGTTTTTTCTGTCTGAAGCAGTGCGTTCTTCTATCTAATGAAGTGCACAAGTCGATTTTAGTGTTTGTTTGAAAAAAAATCGTCTGAGAAAAAAAAATGAAGTTCACTTGATCGTCTGATGCAGTGCGGTATTTCGTCTAAAGCAGTGCGTTCTTCTTTCCTCGTCCGGGAAAAAATACGTCTAAACAAAAAGAAACCATGCAGTGCACTTGCCCATCTGATGCAGAGCGGTATTTTGTCTGAAGCAATGCGTTCTTCTGTCCGATGCAGTAAATATGACGATTTTGGTCTCGCAAAGAACAGAGTGTCCGCTTTTCGGTAAAAAGGAAACTGCTCTTAAACCGTAAGGAATTAGAGAGAGTGTTCTACATGAAAAAGTTGCATCTCATTGATATCTTTCCAACGGCATATGATTTGAATTATTCCGACTAGCCGTTCGTAAAAAATTCGCGAAAAAACAGCCGCTGCCTCTCGAAGTCAGCCGCACAATTTTCAAAATTAACTAAAAACCATAAGAAATCTCAAAACCATTTCAACATATGAATGTTGCGCCTTTTCCGTAGCTTTCCAACGGCGTAGCATACGTCTCGTTTCGACAAACCGTTAGAAAACTGGAGCAAAAACAGTACCGAAAATTTCGAAAAAATTGAAAAACAGAGTTCCGCGATTTAGTAAATTTGAAACTGCTCTTAAACCGTAACGAATTAGAGAAACATTTAT
Source organism: Triticum dicoccoides (assembly GCF_002162155.2). Taxonomy (NCBI): domain Eukaryota; kingdom Viridiplantae; phylum Streptophyta; class Magnoliopsida; order Poales; family Poaceae; genus Triticum; species Triticum dicoccoides. Next base: position 281,728,555 of record NC_041391.1, read on the forward strand.
ATATAAAAAAGATGCGCCTCAAAAATATCTATCCAACGGCGTATCATTTGCTTCATTCCGACGAGCGGTTTAGGAAAAAACGCGAAAAAACACTTGCTGCCACTCGTCATGGGACGCGCAAATTTCGAAACTGCTCTTAAACCGTGTGGAATCTCGGAAAGTGTTCAATATGTCAAAGTTGAGCCTAATCCATAGCTTTTCAACGGTATATTAGACGCCTCATTCCGATAAATGGTTAAAAAATTAGAGCGAAAACAGTACCGAAAAAACACCGCGTGCAATTTTTTTCGACACGAAGTTCACTAGTCTCTATTGCAGTGCTCGTCGTCAAAATGATGCAGTGCGCTTCCATTGAGCGTGCAGTGCCTCGATGCGGCTACTGGATGAACCTCACCTCAGGTTTGCGGCCAAGAGTGTGTACACATGCTACTAGATGCACGGGCGAATCGTTGACATGAGGAAGTGCCTCGTTACCCAAATCGACGAGCCCGGGTCGAGCCACAAGTAGAGCAAGCGTCACAAGAAGTAGATGATGATCAGATGATCGTTTATGCTAGTTAATCATGCATGTAACATATAGTTTACTTTATTGGTGTGGAAGTGTCATGTGTGTAGTAGCCACCTATGAAATTATGCACGTAATAGTTTACTTTGTTGTGTGCAAATGCCATGGTTGTAGTAGCCACCTATGTAATTGGATGTTTAATTTGGTTATGCAACCATGTCCTTATAAGTGTGTGTGTGTGTGTGTCTCTCTCTCTCTATATATATATACATATATATATACATATATATAGGGTGGGTCTATTATGATAACACCCTAATCAACCTGACCCGGACCGCACAGCGACGCGAGGAAACTCCATTAGGCCAACCCCGCACCCCAATTTCTACCCACCCTCATTGGCCACCTTCTTTCCCACCATAGCCACCCCCCCGCCCCACCAACCACATCCCCTCTGACGCCCCACCGCTCCCCACTCCCGCGGCGTGCCACCACCTTCGACCCCCGCCGCGCCGCGCCCCA
>NC_041391.1:281729928-281751099 GCF_002162155.2 Triticum dicoccoides
GCCTTGCCCCCTCTCCACACGCCTCCTCAACGATTGATCCGGCTGGATCCAGCCCCGCCGCCCCTGACCGCCTTCCTCCATCCCTAGGTTGGGCCGCACCCTGGGCCACCATGGTGCCCCCACTCCACCGCCCAAGCCTGACCTCGCCGCTACCTTCCTCCCCCAGAAGCACCCCACCTGCAACTCTCCCATCCACTGCAGTTCGCCGGTGGCGGCAGGGGAGGCGGTGGTGGGCGTGTGGACTGCATCCGCTGCGTAGATCCAGGGACGCGAGTGCGCCTCCCCCGCGCTCCCACCGCCGCGCTCACGGGGCATCGTCTCCCGACCTCCGCCGACAGCCACGGCCACCACGGATCAGGTGGAGATGGCTCCTCCCACTCCCCCCATCCCCCACCCGCCCCACTGAGCCTCTGCCTCGCCGGCTAGCTGCGCGGGTGACAACTGCGAAGCCGCGCCCCGGCCACAGTGGCCCCAACCATCGTCTCCCCGCTCTGCCCCTCCCCTGGCCGAGCACCGCATCTGGCTGTGAGCTCGCGGCGAGAACCCACCGGGTCCGGCCTCCCAGATGGCTGTGGACTACAAGGACCATCGGATCCGGGTCCCCGACGACAGGTTTCTCTTCCACCATTCACCTACAACGACCATAACGGGGACGTACCCACCTACTGCGTCGATCTAGTCCCGACGAGGAGCTCCCCCCTCCCGTTTCTTCTCCAGCAGGGCGTCGGGATGGGTCCTCGTCATGGACTTGCCCGGATCCGGTGGGGTTTGGTGTCCTCGCGTGTCTAGATGATGAGTTTTCACCAGCGCTCTGAACCTTCTTGGTTTGCTTCGTCTAGTGTCCCGGCGGCGCCATGAAGTGCAAGCTGTCGTGCGCACAACACGAACAGTTCATGTGGGGTGGACGTGTTGTTCGTTGCCGCCGCTACTGCAGTCCCGCATATGCCATGGAGTAGGTGCACTGCAACACCCGGACAACTGCACCGCATGAAGATCCTGGGCGAAACTGCTCTCCAAGGTGTCCTCCGAAAGCACCGCATTGACGCAGGCATCTCCAGCATGCAGTTCCCATTTGGTTCAATTGCAGCTCGGCGGCGTGCGCGTGTTTCGGCAGCTAATAGTGTTCACTTCGCTAGCCCCTAAAAACATGTTATTTTTTTGTTGTTTTTTTGTGTTATCTGATTTGTGTGTGCTGTGTTGGCCCACGAGTGTGCAGTCCAGAGTTCCTCTCCTCTGGGCGACATCTATCTTGGATTGAAGACAAGGTTCACCTCGTGTGTGTGTGTGCAACTCGGGCTCAGCACTTGCAGTTAGCTGTTGTGGAATTTGTTGCCGTGGTTCAATTTTTTCGACCATTCGGTACACTTTGGTCTAAAAAAGGTCTACAATGAAGGACTCTTGAGTACACTTCATTTACAACAAAAATACATTTAAGAAAAAACATGCAAATGCCGTGCACTTTAGTCTACAAAAAGAGTCCACTATAAAGGACTTTTTAGCACACACCTTCTAAAACAAAAAAAGCATTTAAAAAATCATGCAAACACGGTGCACTTTGGTTCTTGAAAAAAGTCCACCATGAAGGACTCTTCAGTACAGTCCATTTCAAACAAAATGTACTTAAAAACATACAAAAAAAATGCAGTGCACTTTGGTCTGAAAAAAGTCCACCACAAAAGACTTTTTAGTACACACATTTTAAAATAAAAATGCATTTAAAATATCATGCAAATGCAGTGTGCTTTGGTCTTGAAAAAAGTCCATTACGAAGGACTTTTCACACAATCCATTTAAAATAAAAAATGCATTTAGGAACAATGCAGCTCGCTTCCCCGTCCAATGAAGCTCACTAGCTCTCACCATGCAGCTCAGATACATTTATAAAAAAAGTTAAAAATGGCAAAAAAATGATATGGTTCAACGTTTCACTTAGACTCAGTGTTGCGTTTCACTTTCCCTCTTGATGTGGTTCACTTGGCCTCATCTCTGCGGTCCACTCTCATTCATAAAAAAAGAACTCATTAATAAAAATAAAATAGAAAAAAGAGTACAAGAACCATGCAGCTCGCTTGCCCGTCCGATGCAGTATGGTTTTCAGTTTGAAGCAGTGCGCCAATGTGTCTGATGCGGTTCACTCGTCGATTTTGGTGTCGCGAAAAACAAAGTGTCCGCATTTTCGTATTTTTAAAACTGCTCTTAAACCGTAAGGAATTAGAGAGAGTATTCTACATGAAAAAGTTGTGTCTCATTGATATGTTTCCAATGGCGTATGATTTGAATTATTCCGACCAGCCATTCATAAAAATTTGGCGAAAAAATAGCCGCTGCCTCTCGAAGTCAGCCGCACAATTTTCAAAATTAACTAAAAACCGTTAGGAATCTCAAAACAATTTCAACATATGAAAGTTGCGCCTTGTCCGTAGCTTTCCAACGGCGTATCATACGTCTCGTTTCGACAAACGGTTAGAAAACTAGAGCAAAAACAGTACCGAAAATTTCAAAACATTTGAAACATAGAGTTCCGCGATTTAGTAAATTTGAAACTGCTCTTAAACCGTAACGAATTAGAGAAAAATTTATATATGAAAAAGATGCGCCTCGACGATATCTATCCAAAGGCGTATCGTTTGCTTCATTCCGACGAGCGGTTTAGATGAAATCGCCAAAAAAACGCTCGCTGCCACTCGTCATGGGACGCGCCAATTTCAAAACTGCTCTTAAACCGTGTGGAATCTCAAAAAGTGTTCAACATGTCAAAGTTGCGCCTAATCCATAGATTTTCAACTGTATATTACACGCCTCATTCCGATAAATGGTTAAAAAATTAGAGCGAAAACAGTACCGAAAAAATAATGCGTTGCAGTTTTTTTCGACGAGAAGTTCACTCGTGTGATTACTGCAGCACACTTGGTTCAAAAAATGACGTGCACTTGCGTTCAGCGTGCAGTGCGGAAGTGGTGTGCAGAATAGTTATTCTGCTAATATTAGCAGAATAGACCGTCTGCATACACACACACACACACACACACACACACACACACACACACATATATATATATATATATATATAATGTTGTTCTGTATGCAATCCCATTGCACAACACACACATCATATTAGCAGCAACCGTTTGTGTTATTATAGGTCTTCGCACACATTTCTGAGTATAGACCTGTTCACCGCGTATCACACACATCTTGTTATATTGAACCATTTATGTTCTCTTATCTCAACACAAATAGTTCATCCGAGTGAACCGCATACTGTATATCGCACACACCTTGATCTGGCTGACCGTTTCTTTTGTGTTGCCTAATCATAAACAGTTCATCCGACTGAACCATGTGTTGTGTATCGCACACGCCTTCATCTGGCTGCCCATTTATTTTGTTACTCCTCATTGCAAACAGTTAACTGACCTGAACCATATGCCCTACATAGCACACGCAACTAAAATCTGGACCGTGTTTCATGCATCCGTCATCGCAAACGTTTTGCACATTTTTGACGGTTTTTTTACACCACCATTTGCAATTATTGCATCGCACACAGTTTCTCGAAGGGTCTCTGATCGTAGTGTTGCATTAGCAGCATCCTGCACTAGTAACATGCATGGAGTGCCATGGCATTTTAATTCCAAAAAATAAAAAATGATCAGAAACACATGAAACATGAAACCTTGCTTCATGTAATGTCATGCCACCAATATGATGTGGTAACAAAATGGCCTGTTTAACGAAAGTTTGGACACACACTCCTCACAAATCGGAGCAACTCACTAGAAGGCTCGTGGTTCCGAGAGGGAACAATGCATGTTTAATGATGAACGGGAGATAGCTTCCTCTTACGGCCTTCAATTTTTTTCTACATTTAACATGCACTAATACAACTTTCATGTGAAAATGTGGAAAATTTCAAGGGTCATTTGACCTTTTAAAGACATTTAAGTGATTTTCTAGCCATTTATTGACCGTAATTCAAATTTGAACTACATCTACATGCAACGGCTAACCATAACGATTTGAAAAATCATATCTTTTTACTTGTGTGTGAGTTAATTCCATGTGCAGTAAATTAGAAGGAATTTTCAAACATTTGGTCTCACGGCATGGACACATGCATGGAGTGCTATGGCATTTTAATTCCAAAAAATAAAAAAATGATCAGAAGAACATGAAACCTTGCTTGATGTAATGTCATGCCACCAAGATGATGTGGTAAAAAAATGTGCCTGTTTGACGAAAGTTTGGACACACACCCCTCACAAACCGGAGCAACTTACTAGAAGGCTCGTAGTTCTGAGAGGGAACAATGCATGTTTGATGACGAACGGGAGATAGCTTCCTCTTACGGCCTTCAATTTTTTTTCTATGTTTAACGTGCACTAATACAACTGTCATGTGAAAATTTGGAAAGTTCTAGGGGTCATTTGACATTTTAAAGACATTTAAGTGGTTTTCTAGCCATTTAATGACCGTAATTCAAATTTGAACTACATCTACATGCAATGACTAACCATAATGGTTTGAAAAATCACATTTTTGTGTACTTGTGTGCGAGTTAAAAAATCATCAGATGATGTAAATATCTGGTGTTCAAAAAGAAAATGTAAAGATCTGGCAAGACAATCGGCCCCCACACGATTGGCACTCTATTTTGCGCCTCGAGGTTTGGAAGGTGAGTGGCGGGGGTTATTAATCAGACACGGTTCTGTATTGGAAACCGTCAGCTATTAAGTTCACACACGGATTTTGCTGCGAGAATCATGTGTAATTGAAACTACAGTACTTGTAAATTCCGGCGACCGGCGTGTGTACTGTTCCGGTCGATCTAGATTCTGGTTGCCAATAAATACTACCTTGCTCACGTCGTCCCGCCTGCATTATCATCTACATTCTCCCCTCGCTCGCTCTCTCTCTCTCTCTATCTATCTATCTATCTATCTCTCTCTCTCAAATCTCTGCCATGGCACCGCCGGTCTGCCCACGTGCCGACAAGGAGTTGCCGCCCCCCGAGGACGCTCAGTTGAAGAGAAGCGACGAGGAGGAACACTACGCGCCGCCGGACGAGGTTGCGCTGGACCCCCCAACTTTGGGTTGGTTTTGGGGCCAGTACAATCTTTGTCTGTGGAAGTCGCTGCCGCCGGCTGAGAAAGCCGGGCAAGTGGCGTTCAAGAATGAGATGGCGGAGGAGGAAGCTAGGTACCAGGCGGCCTGTGAAGCCCATGATGCCGCCTGGAAAAAGGAGGCGGTGGAGCTTTGGGGGCGAGCGCGTTGTCGTGCGGAGGAGGTGTACGAAGACGGGTACTTCGCGAGGAAGGTCAAAGGCGCTAGACGCCTCATCGCTGCGTGGAGGTGGGCTGATAAGCTCCAACATGCCATCGACAAGGAGCTCTGGTGGGCGCCCAATGAAATGCCAAGATCGTTCGCGCTTGTCCGACAGCAAGAGGCAGATCAGTACGTCAAGCATTGCTTGGCGGAGGAGGCGGAGTACTGCCTCCGCGTTGGGAGGACGCCACGCACCAGGGAGCTGCTAGCGAGGGGCTGTCGGAATACTGCCCCTAGGAGGGATTATTAGTTTTAGTATTGTTCATTTTGAATTTTATGCATTGTACCTAGTGGTTAAGTATCATCATTTATATGTGATGATATTATATATATTCTATGTTGAACTAATGAACAATATATATATATATATATATATATATATATATATATATATATACAGATGGTCTATTCTGCTAATATTAGCAGAATAACTATTCTGGACACCACTTCGGCACTGCACGCTCAATAGAAGCGCACTGCATCATTTTGACGACGAGCACTGCAATAGAGACTAGTGAACTTCGTGTCAAAAAAATTGCACGCGGTGTTTTTTCGGTACTGTTTTTGCTCTAATTTTTAACCGTTTATCGGAATGAGGCGTGTAATATACCGTTGAAAAGTTATGGATTAGGCGCAACTTTTACATATTGAACACTTTTCGAGATTCCACAAGGTTTAAGAGCAGTTTTGAAATTTGCGTGTCCCATGACGAGTGGCAACAAGTGTTTTTTCCTAAACCGCTCGTCAGAATGAAGCAAATGATACGCTGTTGGATAGATATCGTCGAGGCGCATCTTTTTAATATATAAATGTTTCTCTAATTCGTTATGGTTTAAGAGCAGTTTCAAATTTACTAAATCGCGGAACTCAGTTTTTCAAATTTTTCGAAAAGTACTGTTTTTGCTCCAGTTCTCTAACGGTTTGTCGAAACGAGACGTATGATACGCTATTGGAAAGCTACGGACAAGGCGCAACTTTCATATGTTGAAATGGTTTTGAGATTCCTTACGGTTTTTAGTTAATTTTGAAAATTGTGCGGCTGACTTCGAGAGGCAGCGACTGTTTTTTCATGAACTTTTTACGAATGGCTGGTCGGAATAATTCAAATCATACGCCGTTGGAAAGATATCAATGAGATGCAACTTTTTCATGTAGAACACTCTCTCTAATTCCTTACGGTTTAAGAGCAGTTTCATTTTTACCGAAAAGCGGACACTCTGTTCTTCGCGAGACCAAAATCGTCATATTTACTGCATCGGACAGAAGAACGCATTGCTTCAGAAAAAATACCGCACTGCATCAGATGGGAAAGTGCACTGCATGGTTTCTTTTTGTTTAGACGTATTTTTTCTCGGACGAGGAAAGAAGAACGCACTGCTTCAGACGAAATACCGCACTGCATCAGACGGTCAAGTGAACTTCATTGTTTTTTCTCTCAGATGATTTTTTTTCAAACAAACACTAAAATCGACTTGTGCACTTCATGAGACAGAAGAACGCACTGCTTCAGACAAAAAAAACCGCATTGCATCAGATGGTCAAGTGAACTTCATGGTTTCTTTTCTTAGACAATTTTTTCCCCAAACAAGCACTAAAATCGACGTGTGCATTTCATCAGACAGAAGAACACACTGCTTTAGACTAAAACCGCACTGCATCAGACGGTCAAGCGAACTTCATGGTTTCTTTTTGTTACACGTAAATTTTTGAAGACACGCATTCTTTTATTTTATCGTCTCAGTAACATTTTTTCAGCACTTCACATTGCGAGTAAGTGAACCGCGACACTACCAAGGGTGAGCCGCATGAGTATTTTGTTGCCTTTTTTCATACATTGCACTTGGAGGGGGCTGCATTAAAATTAACTCTTGCTTTTTAAAACAACACGTGGCAACATAATGAACCTCTCACAGAGTGTGTTTTACATGGGCAAAGAAGTGAACCCGATGGTCGAGAGAAATGTACCGCGACACTAGTAGTTAACTGCATTGTTTTTTTCTGTTCCCTAATTTTGTTTTTTCCACTTTTTCGCTGACAAGTTTGAACTCCGATGATAAGGCGAGTGAACTTCTCCGAGTATAATTTTATAAGAGGCAAAACAACCCCCTGCAATTTGACACATAATTTTTTTATACTAAAGCAGTACGCACAATACACACCAAAATCAGCACGAGCAACCTAGCCGAACTGCATCGTCGATTCGAGCGGAAGTGAGCTGAAGCGTCGAGTAGCCAAAAGAGACTAAAAATGTAATTTCTACAAAAACAACACCAAACTACATCCGATCCACACACCAATGCCCAGCGAACTGCATAGATAATTTATCAAACTGCATTTTGAGATTTTACTGCACTGAATTCATCAAAATCAACAACAAAAATCTGGAGAACACATAAAAATTGTTCATGTTCCACTGCGCCCTGCGAAACTGCACGCCACTGCAATGTCAGTATGCGGTCAACTCCAGAGGATGGAGCGGGAGGAGAGATGCCACTACTCTTCGCACTGCAGCTACCCGGCAATCCAACCACATGCAGATCCGGAGCGAACCGCTCTCTCTGGTCGAAGGAGGCATGGCATGCTGGAGGAGGAGGTCAAGCCGGCAGGGAGGCCGGCACCTGCCCGCGTGTTGTGGTGCAGGCGAGCCCCTGCCGGCGTCTCTCACGCCACCGTTGGGGCAGCATGGAAGTGGACATCGGGACGAGCAGGGGGTTGGCGACGCCGCGAGAGCCACAAGTCGCCGGTGAGGTGGGGGTCGCCGACAAAAAATGGAGGATGAGGGGATCCAAGAAGGTGCGGGAGTGGTAGTCAGGGAAAAGCCCCTAGGAAAGGCGCGGTGGTGGGGGTCTGGCTCCTCCCGAGGTGCTGGGTTGGGCTGAGCGGAGCGGTGGCGCGCTGGGTTGGGTGGGCCGATAGCGGTGGTGCGTCAGGAGGAGAAATTAGATCGGGGCGGGGAAGAAGGAAGGTGGAGATGCAAGGGGATAGAGATGGCGGCTCTGATCCGGCGGACGGGGCGGTGTCAGATGCGCGGGGAGAGAAGCACCTACCGCTCGGATCTGGCGCCGGGTGTGTGGCTGTCGGGGAGTCATGGTATGGTGGTGGGAGGTGGAAGGTGGGGGCGACCGGGGCGTTGGGAGGCCGGGGTGTCACGGGGTGTCAGGAGGTCGGAGTGGTGGAAGGTGGGATTGGTGGTGGCGGCCCGGCGGCGAGAAAGAAGGTGGGAAGGAGAGGGAGTTGGTGTGCGCTGTGGGGTGGTGGGTTGACCGGGGCGCGTGGGGCGGCGTGCCCGGATCTGCGCCGGTAGTCGCGCGGGGATGCCTGGTGTGGAGGCGGGCGAGGCGCCTAGAGAGGTAGGTGGTGGCGGGCGAGGCGCCTGGAGAGGTGGTGGCCGACGGAGGTGGGGAAAGGAGAGGGAGGCACAAGCCCCTGGTGGTGCTGGCAGAGGAAGGTGGAGGGATGGTGGGAGGAGGCAGCTGAGGAAGAAGGTGGGAGGGAGGGGGTTGGGCACGAAGAGAAGGTGGGAGAGGGTGGGTGGTTTCGTTGCGCGAGAGTGTTGTTTTTTTGGGAGAGGGAGGTGGGTGTTATCAGAATAAGAAAGAGGTGGGCATAATAAGACTCTTAAGGGTGTTATCATAATAGACCCACCCTATATATATATATATATATATATGTATATATATATATAGACGGTCTATTCTGCTAATATTAGAAGAATAACTATTCTGCACACCACTTCTGCACTGCATGCTGAACGCAAGTGCACTGCATCTTCTTTACGTTGGGCACTGCAATGCTTCACGGGAGAACTGCTTCATTTTCCGGTGTTCCGCCCGCGCGTTCTATGTGGAATCGAGTGTCGCGGGATTATTCAGTTTGTGTCTGCATCTCATTTTAGCTTTATTCTTTCTGATTTACAGGAAAATATACTAGAGTGCTTGCAAATCGAGGGATTTGGCGGACGAGCTTTCTCTGTTCGTTCGTGTTCGCGTCAGATGCGATTTTTTTTGTGCTCGGATGTTGTTATTTAGTTGGAATTCTTTGATTGCGTTCGTTTTAATCTGTCCGTTCACTCTATAATTTGTTAATTTTTAGGAGTTAGTTTTCAATTCTTGTTATTTTGGTTGTGCGGGCGGGTGAGCTTCGTCCGCTCCTCTGTTCTTGTTGATTTTTTTGATTTTTGCCCGTCCACGCGTGTTTGAATATTGTAATTACTGTTGCTGTAGGTTTGAATTCATTGTATTGCGGGTATAATTGTCATTTTTTGAATCGCGTTTTTTAAATGAAAGGTGATGGTGTTCGTCAAGTTGCCATATCTTCCATGTAAATTTTTGCGGGTGTATTTTTCGATGGTTTAGTGGCTGCAGAATTTTTAGGCGAGTTATGGAAGTGCGAGTGAAATTGACACCTCTATCAGTCTATCACATTGTCTGTAGTTTGACTTCTTTAATTTTATTTGTTGTAGTCGCGGCATACGTTGTAGTGCACTGCATTTTCTTTGGTAGCGTACTTCATTGTAGCTTTATTACAGTGGTTATGGCTGTTTATGAGATTTCTCCTTTTCATAAACTACATTCTGTGTTACTACATTCTGTGTTCTAGATGACTGCATAATATGCATTTCTGTACTGCATTAGCAGTGTTGTTAATGTTCTATTCTGCTATTAGAACGGATGGTCCATGATACGCTTGTGTTAGCTGAATAGTTATTATAAGATTTTTTTTGAACTGCATACTATGAGAATTGTATTTGAACATCATATGTTAACTGCAAAGTTTCGACCATTTGCATTTCCTTGTTACTGTTTGGAGGGCTGCCTTTTGTTATTATTAGTGCCACACTATGTGTTCGAGAGAACTGCATTACTGCCAACAGCAACTTTGTCTAAAAAGGATGATAAAATGACGTAGTTGAGGTTGCATACTTTAAATAGGCATTGTTCAAATTGTCTGATGGACATAATTTTAAAAGCATACAGCATAAGCAAAGCATTAGAAATATTGGTTGCTTCATATTAGACAGCCTAGAGTGCAAATATTGTAAACTTGATGGAGTCTTCTTCTTTGTAGAAAAAGACCATGGCCACTTCTCCAGCCTCAAAGCCATTGTGGGAGACAAAATCTTTCCAACCAGTAGTTATGTTGATGCAGTCTTCAGAGTCGATGTGGTAGTCAGCTTACATGTCTCCATAGCCATTCTTGTGTTCTGTCTCCAAAGTAAGCTTCCCTGAACTCGGAGCATGAATTTTTATTGCGGATGGCAGTTTCTGCATATTGTAATGGGTGGAGAAAGAATTTATAAGTAAACAGCAAATGTTTTTGTTTTATACTTAGTATGATTTGTTTATGTTTACTTAAATAGTTACATACATATGATTGTATTTTGTAAAGTAGTTGCAATGTATGAACAAACTTATATACGCAATTGACTCCTAGTTTTACTGGGATATATATTATACTGCAACATGTGTGCACTGCAATGTTAGTAACAGTGTACTTCTCCAGCATGTTAATATAACTGCAACACTTATCTACTGACCCTTTTTTTGTACATATGTCGATACATGGTGTGGTACTGAAGAAAGATAGGTGGAAGCATCTAGTCTTAATAGCTAACAGATCTGAACAACAATACAATTTCTGTTTTGTATTTTTGTTGATATTACTGAACAAATTGATTGAACTATATATTCAGATGTGTATTTGCAGTCTAGATTATGTCCAAAAATTGTGAGTGGAAAACATACCCAACTTTCCTGTAGATCTGTGGTTGTGAGGCGATGAAGAAATGGTGCACGAAACCCCCTGTTGGGTATCATCAGGCAGCCGAGCATGCTGCGCCACTCGGTGTTGGTGAGCTGTAGGCCTTCTGCGTAGACGCATGTGTCCGCTACCGGCGCCATCCTTGCCAAGCACCCGCACTTGCAGTCCATGGCGGGTTCAGTGGAATTCGAGAGAAGAGCTATGGATGTGATGAACCCTAGATCTATGTTTTGAGGAAAATGAGGAACGGGGGCAGGAGTTGTGTTAGTCTGTAGCACGAATGGATAAGTTTTTATGCAACCAATCGAGCAATGGAAGTAATAAATGTTGTGGTTGGCGTTAGGTGGTGGATTCAGTGAACATGAATGCATTCAAGAAGGAACAGTACTGCTTACTTGAGAATAGCGAACTGCATTGTCATATGACGACGAACTGCGAGCGCGTGGTTGGGCCTGTGTTTGTGTATGGTATGTAGCATTTTTTTTAATTTTCAATGGCCTCTCTTTTTTTTGTTGGCCCTGTGTTCTGGTAGTGAAGACGCAATTGGGCCCGGGTCGGCCTGTGAGCACATGGCTGGTTCCCGGTGCGCTGTGTGCGGTCTAATGTTTAGTCCCACCTCGCCCGCAGAAGGCGCGCCCGACTTGTTTATAAGCGCTGGCGAGGCATACTGGTCGAACTCCTCTGTATACTTATCTGGGCGCTTATACACGGCGCTCGCAGCTATATGCTCTATGACCTGTGGGGCCATGTGCAACCGGCCCCATGCACTGTGACTCAGAACGACTTGCCTTCTGTGGGCGTAGACCTATTATGAGACTGGCTGGGGCCGGTGCCACCTGGGTGGTCAATTTTTTTTCTTTTTATATTTCTGCCATGTGTTTTTTTTTCAATGTTGGAGTGTGCACTGCATTGATCAGGGTTCTGTACTGCATTGTATACGCATTGTGTACTACATGTACAGTTGTCATTTTTTTTGTTTCCGTCTTTTTGCTATCATTTAATCTTTTTTCCCAATGTATGGGAGTGCACTGCTTAGTAAATCATACGCGTAATGCGTTGATTTTGGTTATGTACTGCATGTTCATATATTGCTGTACTTCATTGATTATTTACGTGTTTGCGTTTTTCATTTTCTGGTTTTGCTCTTATGTATTCTTTTTCAAATTTAGATTCGTGCACCGCTTTGTTGGGTATGTTAATGCTTCGTTGGACAGATTCTATACTGCATTCGTACACAACTTGCACTGCGTGCGTCCTGTTTGCAGACTGCAACTCATTTTTCGTTTTCTGCACTACTTGAATCTAATGATACATTAGCAGACGACAGAAAACAAATTATCACAGATATTCTGTACGACAATTTCATCACTAGCAAACTAAGTTGAACAGAAAGCAAACTAACATAATCAAAGTTCATCATTACAAAGCGATTCTGCATGGCAAGCAAACTAGGTTCAGCACACAAGCAAACTAACAATAAATAAGCAAACAACACAAAGCAAATTTGATGATAATTCTAAAAGAACGCTGGCATTCTTGGCTCCCGGCCGGCACCATCTTCTTCTTCACCAGTCAGGCTCTCCCCATCCCCAGCTGCTCCTGGCGCGCTTCTTGGGGGTCTCCTCCTTCTCCAGCTTTGCACGGCGAAGGCCGTCCTGGGTGAGGGTGATGCGGTTCCATATCTCGTACGCTGCGTAGGCGTCCTTTGCCGCGTATTCGATGTGCCTCCTGGACAGAGGCAGGATGGCCCAGCGCTGGTGCTCGGCGTCGGTGATCTTCTTCTTCATGTGGTTGTAGTAGTCGTCGATGAGCACGCCGGAGACGTCTCCGAGGGAGTCCAACGGCTTGGTTGCCTCGGGCACCCTCCACTCCTTCTGGATGTCGACGAAGTTGGCGACCTCCAGTTTGACGCGCTCCAGCCTGGTTTTGTCGCCGTCGATGGAGAAGCCTGCAAAGGTGTACCTGGGGTCAGCGAGGAAGTTGTCGAAGACGGTGCACCTTTCAGTGTCGCTCATTTGGAAGAGCAGCAACGGGTGATTCTTGCCGATGGAGAGCTGGCAGAGGGCGGGTTTCTGCATCGCTTTAGGGTCGTTGTCGTACTCGAGATCAATGCTGACGATCTTGTGGCGCTGGAGGCTGAGGTGGCGCTCGTACTGCGCGAGGGTGATCGCCATCTGCTTCCTATCGTTGGTGTGGATGACGTGCAACTTGGTGTTGCCGTGCGCCTCCACGGTGTTGTCGCCCTTGTACTCGTCGGTGAACGTCATCGCCGGTGGTGGGAGCGTAATGGATACTTGTGTTGTTGTGGGTGAGAAGGCCTTTGGCAGGGGTCTGTATTTAAGGGGAGGGCGCGGGGTGGGATGGCCTCGTCGGATGAACTGCACGATCGCGCTGATGATGCGGTTGTGCGGATCGTGGGTTGGTTTTGCATCTGTCATCGTGGGCTTGTGGCTATGGAACTGCTCCGATCGGGTGTATGTATGCGAACGTGGTTTTTTTTAAGGTGGGTTTGTTTTATTTTTGATCAGCACATTTTTTTTAACCACCACCTTTTTCTATTCGAACGGGCATTTTGTCATGTTTTATAGATGTATACTGCGTGACAACATAACTGCATTGCTTACAGTTACGCACTGCGTCGCGTACAAATCAGAACTGCAACATTGTATACATGTGTGTACTTCATCATTTTTTGCGTGTCTTTGTTATATGCTTCGGCGGTCTGCATTGCGCATCGGAATGCACTGCATACTTCTACCGACCCGTACTGCATCTTCTTTTTGCCGGTACTTATTGCAGTCCCTGGCACGGGATGGATAGGAAATGGGAGGGGGGTGGGCCCCCCTCCCCACTTTTTTTTGAACTTATTGTTTTTTCTTGGTCGGTTTTGTTGGGCCTGTGTTCGGGTATTTCAGAGACGCATGTACGTTGTCAATTTTTGGGTGGCTGGTGCCGGTATCATTTGGGTGATCAGTTTTTATTCTTTGTATGCTTTTTAATGACGTGGAGTGCACTGTTTTTGGTAAATCATCGGTGCACTGCATTGATCATGGTTATGTACTAGATGTGAACTTCATTCCTTACTGCATGTACAGTTCTCATTTTTGATCCCGTGTTTTTACTTTTTTGTAATCTTTTTTTCCGAATGTATGGGACTGCACTGCTTAGCAAATTACGACTGTACTACATTGTTTATGATATTGTACTGCAAGTTCGTGTACTTCTGCACTGCGTTAACTTATTCCGCATTTGCGTTTTTCTTCATCCCGAAAAGAAATGCATAATGGCGTACTGCATCCCATATAGAAATGCACTGCATTTTTCCAGTAGTGCATACTGCATTTGTTTTTTTTTCCTGTGCTTACTTCACTGTACGGGAGGTTTAAGGGGAGAGTGGAGGGGGGCACATTTTTTTGTGTGGCACTTAATTGAAGGTAGACTTTTTTTTCTGGATGTGTTTTCTTAACATGCGTTTTGTTTTTTATTTTAACTTTTTTTACGAACTGTATGTATTTTATTTGTTGTTTTACCGTTTTGAACTTTCATGATTCTTCACAGAGAACTGCATCATGTGTTTTTTTTGTTGTTTTTTAGTAATATGTGCGTTTTGATGTAGACTGGCTTATTTTGTCCGGGCTGTTTTTGGGTCGGCCCGTTATTTGTGACCCTTTTTGCAAAACGCGGGCCTCCTGCGTGTCGTTTCCACGCTATTCCACCGCTCCGCTGTCAGAGAAAGAGACCGAGAACAATCCCCTCTCCTCTCTTGCAGTTTCTCCCAAGGCATCTCTCCCTCGAGCAAAACCGCCGCCGCGCGCAGCAACCGCCGTCTCCCGGAGAACCGCTGCCCTCAAGAGGTCCTTATTCCTGCATTCGACGTCGATGTCCGCTCCGTGAGCCCTTGGCACTGCGCTCCCGCAGCCCTTTCCCGTCGCCGCCCCCCTTCCCCCTTCCCGCCGCCGTCACCGCACACTTTTCTTCGGTACGTTCCGCTTGGCTCGGTGTTGATTGTCCCCTCGCCTTGTTTTTGTGATTCTTGTAGTTGCTGTAGCTCTTTTTGCTTGTGTAATTTTTCGTAGATAGTCGATTTTATGTCGTTTTGAAGTCGATAGTTGTGTGTAGCAATGCGGATCTAGGGTTTCGTGAGATTTTCGCCGATTTTGTTGCTTATGTCTGTCACTTCGTCCTTTGTGTTGCAGGTAAACGCTATGTCTTCGCCGAGCAGGCCGGGAGA
Source organism: Triticum dicoccoides (assembly GCF_002162155.2). NCBI lineage: Eukaryota > Viridiplantae > Streptophyta > Magnoliopsida > Poales > Poaceae > Triticum > Triticum dicoccoides. Next base: position 281,745,245 of record NC_041391.1, read on the forward strand.
AGGAGTTCAGGGTATGTGGAGTACTTATTCCTTAGGCTTTGTTAATTTTGTTTGGTGTTTATCTAGTTTCCTAATTCATCCTGCATATTGGGTTATGCTCTGTTAGTTGTCTCCGTTCGTTTGCATTATTTTGTCATGTGATGTTTTTGTAATTTCTTTTTTCTTGTTTTTTTTTGAATCTAGCAGGTGATTGTAGTGCTCATAATGATACACCAATTGTCTCTCCTTGTCCTGGTGGTAAGGATCATGGTGTCGAGGGAGGACATCAAGTGAATTCGCCAATTGAATCTTCTCCTATAAGTGTGGCCCCTCCTTCTGGTATGTGATTAATTTGTTTATTTTTGTGTATGCTTTGTTTTATCTAGCTCGACATTTTTGTTGCGAATATCCGTGATTTTAGTATATGCAGCACTGCATTTTATTTTTGTATGTGAACTCCGGTGTATGTACTTGTGAACTGCATTGTTGTTTTATTCAAGTTTTTTGTACAATGCATTATTTTTTATTTTGAGTTTATGGTTGAGCACTACATTTATATGTCTAACTGTACTGCATTTGTTCTTTTTGTGCAATTTTTAATGAGCATAGACAAACTTTATTTTGACGCAGTGTCTGTTTTCCATGTTGGGGCGCCTGGGTTTGAGGAGGTTACTCAATTGATTGACCATTATTTTGCAGAGGGTAATGTTGGTGTGAGCTTTGATCAGAGACGTCCTGTCTCGTTTGAAACACAGTCGCAGTCTGTTGATGGTACAGAGGAAGTTACACAGGATTGGATGGTCCCGGAACAGCTTCGTCAATATGAGTTGAAGCAAAGCAAGAAGAAGTTGAGGTTTGAAATTGAGTCAAAAGAGTTTGCTGAAAAGGAGAAGCAGAGGAGATCTGCAGATGGTGCCAAGGGTGGTAAATTTGGCAAGGTGAAGAATAGGTTGAGTACTGTTGCTACGGAAGGTGGTACACCTCGGCGGAGTCCACGTGTTGCTGGAATGAAGAAGAATCTTGGCAAGAGAAACGCTGAAGTTGGTGGAAGTGATGATCCTCAGCGCAAACAACTACATGTCACTGAAGGTCCCAATTCTGATGACGATGACTTTGTGCTTGCTGATTATGTGAAGGGTGTTCATCCTTCTAGACGCAAAGACTGTGGTACATCTAAGAGTGTACCCAAGCGTGCCCATGATGATGTCGACGAAGATGTTGGTGGTGATTCTGGCGAGGATGTGGATGCTGCTCCAAAGGTTTGTTGAAGTGCACTGCATTTGTTTCCTTCATTTGTTATTCTTTCTGTATTTTCTTTTTTTATGCCTAATCTTCTAATGTGGACTGCATTTCCCTTTACACAGAGGAAGAAGTCTAGTAAGAGCAATGCAACTGAAGATGATGGTGAGGGAGATGATTCTCGATTTAACAAGACTGTGCGTTTGTCGCTTCCCACTGTTTGCAAGGCTGCTTCTTTGTTGAAAGAGGCGCATTGCAGCCGTGTTAGGGATGCTGGATTTGGTGTTGTCTTTGATCTGATAGTAAAGAAAAATGTGTCGCGCATTCTTATGTGCTATTTGATGGGAGTGATTGACCCTGCCACTATGTTAATGGACTTTGGGAATGGCAGGGTTCTTCGAATCAATCGTGATGCAGTTCATCACATTTTTGATTTACCTATGGGAAGTCACACTGCACTCATGCCTGCTTCCAGTGGTCGTGATGAATCGTTGACTACCCTCAAGGATGAGCTTGGCTTTGACCGTTCAAAAAGTACAGGTGTCAAGGACTTGCTTGAGAAGTTGAAGGTGTTCGTGGAGGAAGATGATTATGTGAGTGTTGACCTTGCTGTGAAGGTGTTCTTCCTTATATTTACCAGAATTTGCTGTGCCCGGGGCCTGCAGTTCGTTTGGGTAGAGTTGCTGCGATGATAGAGAACATGGATTATGCGGCTATGGCTCAGATGGACTTTTGTCAGCTTGTTGTTGATGAGTTGCAGGCAGCTGTGGTTAGGTGGCAATCAGAAGGCAGCAAGCAGAATTGTGCAGAGGGTTGTGCCATTGTCCCCCTGATTATGTATCTTGACTGCTTGAAGCTTCGCAAATATTCAGTCATGCACACATTGACGCCACGCGCGTCATACCTGATGACCAAGGACCTGATGAAGTTGTACAATGAGGATGTGTTTGTGAAGGGAAAGATTTACTTGGAAAGTTACAACTTTGGGAAGCTGCCGGTTAGTGCACCTGATTTTTTAATATCAGATTTTTTTAAAAAAAAATATGCAGTCATTATAAATGTGAACTATTCTAGTACTCACATGTGTACTTCTCTTTGCGTGTTCTCTTTTTTTGCAGTGGAAGGCGTCAGGTGATATTGTGTACAACCGTCATGTTGCAGTTGTACACGGCAGCTCTGATGCGGGGCCTAGCACTGATGATAGGTTTTATGAGCCTATCTGTAGTCAGCTTCCTGGCTGTGATGATGAGGTGCCGCATACTCGTGGTTTCATGCCTTGACAGATGTTTGATAATACAAGCTCTTATAAACAGACATTTGTTGGCGGCAAAAAGCAAGAGGAGATTGATGAGCTTTTTCTGAAGGTTTTGAAGCTGACTGAAGATTTGCCAACCTCTGGTGACAGGTTGACGACAGTTGCTGGTTTTTTCCCTGTTGTCCATGGCCCACGAGATGAAGATATTGTTGCTGCTCACAATTTTAATTATGGTGTGATTGAAAGCCTGAAGATTGCAGTGACAAATGTTCATTCTTCGTATGATCAATTGAGACATTCACAAGAAGAAAAATGCGGTCGGTATGAGAAGGATGATGGGCATATTGTGGATGAAATAATCCGTCAGGACGCTGGCGTTGGCGCTGATAATGTATGTTCTTTGTTTTTGTGGCTTTGGACCTCTTTTTTGTGTATTATGTTGACTGCTCCTCACTATTTTTTTTGTTATAGGCTGGAGTGGAATCTTCTGGTGTCGATGGAACTAGAGACGATGGAGTTGGTCAAGTATAAATACTCCTGCCATGTCTGTTCTGCCATGCTTCCCTTTTTATTTGAACTTACATTTGTATGGTTCCCATATTTTTTTGTGTACTTCTCTATTGTGAAGTGTGTACTGCTTGTGCATGGTTGGAGTTTTTTCTTCTTCGGTCAGTACCATCTTATTTCTCTTTTTTGGTTTGTTCTATGCCCGTAGACTGGTGTCGCTGCTCGTGATGTGCACAAAGAGACTTACGATGGCTCTGGGAAGGATGAGGTCTTGGGTGATGCAGCGTCCCCTCTGGATGTTGTAGCTGATAAGGTATAGTTTGTATTACTTGTTCTGTTAGTGGGTTGTAATCTAATTTTTTGTTGTCTGTTATAAACTTGATGTACGCTGTTATGTTCATCCATATGCATTTTCGTTTGTGTATGTTAGCTGCAATAGTTTTACATGTGTGATCTTCACTGTTTGACAGAAGTGAACTGCAGTTCTTTTTGGCATGCGTGATCCATACTTATTTACATAAGTGAGCTTCAGTATTTAACATAACTGAACTGCAGCATTTGTCAAATCGAACTGCATTTCTTTTTTTTATGTATACATGGGTTGCAGTTGTAGTTGTGTTTGACACACGTGTGTTGGTGTTGTTTTGTATATGTGGACTGTAGTTGTTATGTGTATGTTGCCAGCAGTCTTTTGACACAAGTGTGCTGTGTGTTGTTGTGTTAGTTATCCCCATGCTTATTTTTGTGTTACCGGGTGTTTTTTAAACTTTCCACAGGTTGGAGAACAAAACGTGGAAGTCCACGTTGATCTAAATCAGGGCAGTTGTGCTGTTGATGGCCGTGGCAGTGTTGATGCTTCTGTATCGGTTGCCGTTGAGTGTGCAGATCCTTCTGTAGCTCAAGGATCCCATGATGCTGTTCCCACTAGTCGGCATGAAGATTCTGATGTTGGCATTGAAAAGCCACTTGAGAATGTTGCCCCTGCTGCTAGTGTTGTTTCTTCCCCTGTGTCTCTGGTGTCCAATGATGTTCCAGAAGTATTGATAGTGGAGCCTCATGTAGTTGAAGTATCAAAGGAAGCTGCTGTTAACCAGACTGTTGTAAATCGAGAGAATGTTGATGTTGCTGCAGAAGGAAAGTCCAGTGAGGTTGTGGTGGATTCGTCGCAACCTATGCAAGAAAATATTTTGCTCAGTTCTAAAGAACAGTAGCCTGAAGACTCTGACACTGAAGGCAAGAGATTTTTTTTTAACGATGCAGTTTCATGTTTTTCTCATTCATGTTATTTAATTACTATGGTATCTGTATTAGATGTTAAATGATAAGTGAAAGTTTGATCTTTTTGTCTAGCAGAATTCCCTTATCTTAATATTTAAACTTCATTGTTTGGATAAGTGAACTTCATCTTTTTTATTGCAGATGATGAACTCCCTGTTGTGACACCGTCGAGCATTGATCCAGCTCTTCTGAAAAGATACAACGAGTTGTATGCTGCTGTTACAAGGGCTCGGAAGGACAAGAAGAAGAAGTATGGTTTTTTAGAAATTGTTTTGTCCATATGTATTATCTAATTTTTGTATTTACCCGTTTTTATTTGTTGTTATTTTTTTTAGTATCTTATGTTTGAGTTTTTCATGAAAAATTCAGGGACATGATTGCTTTTAAAACTAAGATGGGTGATATTAGCATTGGCGAAGTTGGTCAATCCTTTTGGGATAAAGGGATGCTCACTACAAGGCTTGTAGATCTTGGGGTTTCTTTGCTGGTAGATAAGTTTAAGAGATCTCCGACAATGGTTGTCCCGTACCATATTTGTGTAAGAATGCAGAAATTTTTGTTTTATTTTTTTCATTTTCTTTTCTGATTTCGTGCGACGACTTGTTTTGCTTATTTGATTTTTGGTTTTGATTTGGCAGACAAATATTTGGAATGGTGGTACTGTAGGCAGGAGTGTTAAAATGATGTTCTCTTCAAAAGCCGAGGAGCGTGTTGATAAAAAGGATATGGTGAGAGACTTTTTAATGTGTATTTTGCCTGTTTTGTTTTTATAGCGTTCTGTTTTTTCTTGTTATAATAATTTTATTTATTTATTCATGCTTCCAACAGGTCCTTTTTGCAACTTTTGATCCGCCAGATACGAGGGATGGTGTTGGTCATTATTGTGTAGTTGCGTTAAATGTGAAAGAAAGGCGGTTTGAATTTCTTGACTCGCTCAACAAACCTGGCAGCCCTGATGCGGTCAGGGTTTTTAGGAGGATGGTTAAAAATATCAAGCATGCATGGAAAGAAGGTAGCTTGAGTTCTGATGAGCCGCTAAATCCTCCCACACTTGATGGATTTGTGTTGAAACATGTCATTGTCCCATTGCAGCCAAATGGGTGCGTTCTTTACAGCCCTTCTGTGTCATACCGTTCAAGTTTTTTTTCACTTAATTTTTGTGAAACTGATGTTTTTTATTCTTTTTATTGCAGGCATGATTGTGGATTCTATATGTTTCAATTCTTGCAGACATGTGATGGTGTTCGAGTTGCTAAGTTTGGGGTGGAGCACATTGGCTACATCAGAAAGGCCATGCTCTATAGCTGGCTAACATCGAGGAAGTGTTGCCTTGATTTAACATCACTTCTAATTTTTGCAGATAAAGATTGTTTTATTGAACTTCTTTATCCTCGCTTTATTTTATTTTTGACTACTGCTTGGTTCCGCTTCTTTATGGGAAAGTGGGCTGCATTGTTATTTTATATGTGGGCTGCATTGCTGTATACAAGTGCGGGCTGCATTGCTGTAGAGAAGTGAGCTGCATTGTTATTTTATATGTGGGTTGCATTGCTGTATACAAGTGCGGGCTGCATTGCTGTAGAGAAGTGGGCTGCAT
>NC_041391.1:281751455-281754272 GCF_002162155.2 Triticum dicoccoides
GCTGTAGAGAAGTGGGTTGCATTGTTATTTTATATGTGGGCTGCATTGTTGTAGAGATGTGGGTTGCATTGATGTATACAACAGTGGGCTGCATTGTTATTTATATGTGGGCTGCATTGCTTTATACAAGTGTGGGCTGCATTGATGTAGAGAAGTGGGCTGCATTGTTATTTTATAGGTGGGCTGCATTGCTATAGATATGTGGGCTGCATTGATGTATACAACAGTGGGCTGCATTCTATTTTTTCTCTATACATGTTTTTAGGTTCTTGTATTTTGTACTGAGTGCTTCCATGTTTTTTTCTGCAAGTTTTTGGGTTTTGATTGGGGGCTTCATGAAGGTTGTACGTCACTGTTTGAGTCCCAGGGTTCTGATGTGGTTATGGAGGATTGTGTCATTGAAATCTCTCTAGATAATTCTGGTTTGAACACAAATGTGGCGTCTGGACCTGATGGTGGAAGTGTCTCTCGACCTAGCTCTCCACATGATGTATATGATGTTGATGATGATGATTTTGTTACACCGTGTGCATGTGTAACTAGAACTAGGAGTGCAGCAATTAATCGTCCTCATTTGGATGAGGTTGAAGTATTTTCGAACAAGAGGGCAGGTGAGAGGGCATTTAAGTTGAGATGCTCTATAGAGAAATTGAAGCCTCCGAGGTTCAGATATATGGATGAGGCGATTAAAATAAAGGATCTTGTTCTCAGCAAAGATTTTGTAATCAAACACCGCGAGTAAGTTTTTTATGTGATGCATGTGCCCTTTCATGCTTTTTGTGTGTTTTGATTTTAGTTCTAATTTTATTGATCCCATCTGTGTATGTTTACTGCAGGAACGCGTTCTTTATGGTGCATGGTCCTTTTGGTGATGATGTCAATACTTAGAATTTCGACTATATCTATGATACATTTGGCAAAGGAGCTTTAATGGATTCGTATATCATGGATTTTGTCATCAAGTACTGGAAGCAAGACCCTGAATTGGGTTTAGCTTATCAATCCGGTGAACATTTGCTACTTTCACCTTTATTTATCACGGTAAACGTTTGCTGTCATTCTTTCCTACTACACTGGCTTTTTCATGTCCATGCCTGCTTGCATTGTTTATTCTTTTTTTTCATGTCCTTTTTTTGTTATTTTTTGTGTACAGTACATTCTTCAAATGGAAACCTCTGTGGCGAGAGATAATGACGGAAATCCTGTGTTGCCAGTTGTGCATAGCTCGTTTCTTTTAGAAGATGCAATTAACCAGTTCAAATTTTTTGTGAACGACGGCGCAAACTTGTTGGATGCAAAACTTGTAAATTCATTGCTTTTTGTCATTTATTTTTCCTGGTTTGTTGCATTTCTTTTTATAGTTATTTTTGGAACAGTGGTCCTGGTGGTACGTGTCGAAAGAACTTCTCATCTCATTTTTTTATGCGAACAGATTATGATGCCACGATTCAAGGATGGTCATTATTCCTTATACACGATGAACCAACATCGCCAGACCCTTGATATCCATGACAGTAGGAAGTACACTGGCCATCCTGATGTCACGACAAGGTGGCGCAGGACTGACTACCATGCAGATTGCACTGAAGTGGTATGTTATTTTTTCTTTGCCAACCGTAAAGCTTTCTTTGTGTTTCTCCCACTGTATTTTTTTATAAACTGCAATTGTTTATGTAGTGAACTTCAACATATGCGCGACAGAACTGCATTTTTCTCACGTGTACTTAAAAGAGGGATTGTTTAGATGTTTGAGAACAACTTTTTTTGGGGTTCGTTTGAATATCAACTTTTTGATCCGTGATGTGTGTTATTCTTACCTTGTGCTTCTTTTTTTTTTGCCAGATGAGGAGGATGACTCAGCTGCTGAAGGCGATTTATGGTGAAAAAAATATATAAATCGAGGAACCTTCCTGACTGGGTTAAATTGGCAGAGAAGCCATCTTACCCGGTCGTGCCAGCGCAGGGAGCAAATGAGTGTGGAATCTATGTTCTGAGGATGACGCAGTTGTATGACGGCCAACGTCTAGTTGAGAAAATTTTGAAATCCGACGTAACAGCTTCTCTGTTTTCTTTTTACTTTTTTGTTCTTTATGACAACCTTTTTTTAATCACTTGTTTGCATTTGTTTTCTTTTTTTCAGCCTGCTGCTGAAGATTGGAAGGCGGAGTACATGTTCCAGCTGTTGTTCAATCCTTTGAACATGTTGTGTTATGAAGACATGCCTCTTGAGTTACGTGAGCTGATTGTGGACCTCGGGCTCACTTCCCTGTCGCAATCGTGGACGCAGTCGCAGACGCAGTAACAGTCATTTGGGGCACTGTTTTTCTACTGGGTGCAAAAGGCTGTGCGTGGACAATAGCTAGGTTTTGATGTTGTGTTTGTGTGTGCAGACTATGTATGAAAAAGACTTTTTTTGTCATTGTGTTTCCTCTTGTTCGTTTATGCGGCAGTGCATGTGGATGAATTTGTATATTTATGTGTATTTTATATCAATAACTGATTCAATATATATAAGTGTATAATTTTATTTTTTGTTGATGACCACGGTCTATGCGAACTGGCATTTTGTCACGCTTATATGTATGATATGTGTTTGATGAACTGTATCACATTTGATGACGAACTTCTTTGTCCAATATAAGAGAACTGCATTTTTTTTGGCATTCAAGCAAAGTGCTGCACGTGTGTGCATGCTGAAACTGCATTGCTTTATGACACCAAACTGCTTTTTTTGCCAGAACAAAAAACGCATTACTTTTTGCCAATAGTTGCGTTTTGTAGTTGGTTTTTTTATTTGTTTGTACGTTAAGGTACATG
>NC_041391.1:281761081-281762259 GCF_002162155.2 Triticum dicoccoides
CTTAGGGGGGGTGGTTTTGCGTCCCTCCCCTTTGATGGAAAAAATAGAATGTCCGCACTGCGCCTGTCAACCAAGCGCACTGTGTGCATTAGCGCGAGGCCGAGCAGGGGGTGGGGAGGGGGGGGTCGTGACCCCCCCTCCACATCCCCCTGCGAGGCCAAGCCTGGAACGAGCCGGAGCAGGCGGCGACGTGGCTTGCCGCGGCGCCGCATGCGTAGGCGAGTCCGTCATACCCCGTCGCCCCCCTGTCTATCTTAGGGTGTGGGGGTGGTTTTTGTTGGGTTTCGTAGTAATTTCAAAAAAATTCCTACGCACACGCAAGATCATGTGATGCATAGCAACGAGGGGAGAGTATTGTCTACGTACCCAACGCAGAGCGACTGCGGAAGCGATGACACGACGTAGAGGAAGTAGTCGTACGTCTTCTCGATCCAACCGATCAAGTACCGAAACTACGGCACCTCCGAGTTCGAGCACACGTTCAGCTTGATGACGATCCCCGAACTCCGATCCAGCAAAGTGTCGGGGAAGAGTTTGGTCAGAACGACGGCGTGGTGACAATCTTGATGAACTACAGCAGCAGGGCTTCGCCTAAACTCCTCTACAGTATTATCGAGGAATATGGTGGCAGGGGGCACCGCACACGGCTAAGGAATAGATCACGTGGATCAACTTGTGTCAACTTGTGTGTTTAGAGGTGCCCCTGCCTCCGTATATGAAGGAGGAGAGGAGGGGAGGCTGGCCGGCCAAGGGGGGAGGCGCAGGAGAGTCCTACTCCCTCTGGGAGTAGGATTCCCCCTCCAATCCTAGTCCAACTAGGATTCCTCGGAGGGGAAAAGAGGAGGAGGGGGCCGGCCACCTCTCCTAGTCCTAATAGGACTAGGGGAAGGGGGGGCGCGCAGCCCATCTAGGGCAGCCCCTTCTCTTTTCCACTAAGGCCCACTATGGCCCAAATAGCTCCCGGGGGGTTCCGGTAACCCTCCCGGTATTCCGGTAAAATCCCGATTTCACCCGGAACACTTCCGATATCCAAATATAGGCTTCCAATATATCAATCTTTACGTCTCGACCATTTCGAGACTCCTCGTCATGTCCGTGATCACATCCGGGACTCCGAACAACCTTCGGTACATCAAAATGCATAAACTCATAATATAACTGTCATCGTAACCTTAAGC
>NC_041391.1:281766567-281783450 GCF_002162155.2 Triticum dicoccoides
TTTATACCGATATGACCTAAACGACAGTGCCACAAATAAGTTGCACTTTCATTATCAACTCTGCATCTTTTGGCTTCAACATTATGAATATGTGTATTACTACTATCGAGATTCAATAAGAATAGACCACTCTTCAAGGGTGCATGACCATAAAAGATATTACTCATATAAATAGAACAACCATTATTCTCTGATTTAAATGAATAACCGTCTCGCATTAAACAAGATCCAGATATAATGTTCATGCTCAACGCTGGCACCAAATAACAATTACTTAGGTCTAATATTAATCCCGAAGGTAGATGTAGAGGTAGCGTGCCGACTGCGATCACATCGACTTTGGAACCGTTTCCCACGCGCATCGTCACCTCGTCCTTTGCCAGTGCCCGCTTATTCCGTAGTCCCTGTTTCGAGTTGCCAATATTAGCAACAGAACCAGTATCAAATACCCAGGTGCTACTGCGAGCTCTAGTAAGGTACACATCAATAACATGTATATCACATATACCTTTGTTCACCTTGTCATCCTTCTTATCTGCCAAATACTTGGGGCAGCTCCGCTTCCAGTGACCAGTCTGCTTGCAGTAGAAGCACTCAGTTTCAGGCTTAGGTCCAGACTTGGGTTTCTTCTCTTGAGCAGCAACTTGCTTGCCGTTCTTCTTGAAGTTCCCCTTTTTCTTCCCTTTGCCCTTTTTCTTGAAACTAGTGGTCTTGTTAACCATCAACACTTGATGCTCCTTCTTGATTTCTACCTCCGCAGCTTTCAGCATTGCGAAGAGCTCGGGAATAGTCTTGTTCATCCCTTGCATATTATAGTTCATCACGAAGCTCTTGTAGCTTGGTGGCAGTGATTGGAGAATTCTGTCAATAACGCAATCATCCGGAAGATTAACTCCCAATTGAATTAAGTGATTATTATACCCAGACATTTTGAGTATATGCTCACTGACAGAACTGTTCTCCTCCATATTGCAGCTATAGAACTTATTGGAGACTTCATATCTCTCAATTCGGGCATTTGCTTGAAATATTAACTTCAACTCCTGGAACATCTCATATGCTCCATGACGTTCAAAACGTCGTTGAAGTCCCGATTCTAAGCCGTAAAGCATGGCACACTGAACTATCGAGTAGTCATCAGCTTTGCTCTGCCAGACATTCATAACATCTGGTGTTGCTCCAGCAGCAGGCCTGGCACCCAGCGGTGCTTCCAGGACGTAATTTTTCTGTGCAATGAGGATAATCCTCAAGTTACGGACCCAGTCCGTGTAATTGCTACCATCATCTTTCAACTTTGCTTTCTCAAGGAACGCATTAAAATTCAACGGAACAACAGCATGAGCCATCTATCTACAATCAACATAAACAAGCAAGATACTATCAGGTACTAAGTTCATGATAAATTTAAGTTCAATTAATCATATTATTTAAGAACTCCCACTTAGATAGACATCCCTCTAATCCTCTAAGTGATTACGTGATCCAAATCAACTAAACCATGACCGATCATCACATGAGATGGAGTAGTTTTCAATGGTGAACATCATTATGTTGATCATATCTACTATATGATTCACGCTCGACCTTTCGGTCTCCGTGTTCCGAGGCCATATCTGCATATGCTAGGCTCGTCAAGTTTAACCTGAGTATCCTGCGTGTGCAAAACTGGCTTGCACCCGTTGTAGATGGACGTAGAGCTTATCACACCCGATCATCACATGGTGTCTGGGCACGACGAACTTTGGCAACGGTGCATACTCAGGGAGAACACTTCTTGATAATTTAGTGAGAGATCATCTTATAATGCTACCGTCAATCAATATAAGTGATATGATATGGTCATCATCATCTTGTGCTTGTGATCTCCATCTCCGAAGCACCGTCATGATCACCATCGTCACCGGCGCGACACCTTGATCTCCATCGTAGCATCGTTGTCGTCTCGCCAATCTTATGCTTCCACAACTATCACTACCGTTTAGTAATAAAGTAAAGCATTACATCGCGATTGCATTGCATACAATAAAGCGACAACCATATGGCTCCTGCCAGTTGCCGATAACTCGGTTACAAAACATGATCATCTCATACAATAAAATTCAGCATCATGCCTTGACCATATCACATCACAACATGCCCTGCAAAAACAAGTTAGACGTCCTCTACTTTGTTGTTGCATGTTTTACGTGGCTGCTACGGGCTTAAGTAAGAACCAATCTCACCTACGCATCAAAACCACAACGATAGTTTGTCAAATAGACTCCGTTTTAACCTTCGCAAGGACCGGGCGTAGCCATACTTGGTTCAACTAAAGTTGGAGAGGCAGTCGCCCGCAAGCCATCTCTGTGCAAAGCACGTCGAGGGAACCGGTCTCGCGTAAGCGTACGCGTAAGGTTGGTCTGGGTCGTCTCGTCCAACAATACCGCTGAACCAAAATATGACATGCTGGTAGGCAGTATGACTTGTATCGTCCACAACTCACTTGTGTTCTATTCGTGCATATAACATCAACATCATTAACCTAGGCTCGGATGCCACTGTTGGGTTTCGTAGTAATTTCAAAAAATTTCCTACGCGCACACAGGATCATGTGATGCATAGCAACGAGAGGAGAGTGTTGTCTACGTACCCAACGCAGACCGACTGCGGAAGCAATGACACGACGTAGAGGAAGTAGTCGTACGTCTTCACGATCCAACCGATCAAGCACCGAAACTACGGCACCTCCGAGTTCGAGCACACGTTCAGCTCGATGACGATCCCCGGACTCCGATCCAGCAAAGTGTCGGGGAAGAGTTTCGTCAGCACGACGGCGTGGTGACGATCTTGCTGAACTACAGCAGCAGGGCTTCGCCTAAACTCCGCTACAGTATTATCGAGGAATATGGTGGCAGGGGGCACCGCACACGGCTAAGGAATCGATCACGTGGATCAACTTGTGTCAACTTGTGTGTTTAGAGGTGCCCCTGCCTCCGTATATAAAGGAGTAGAGGGGGGAAGGCTGGCCGGCCATAGAGGGAGGCGCAGGAGAGTCCTACTCCCTCTGGGAGTAGGATTCCTCCCCCCAATCCTAGTCCAACTAGGATTCCTCGGAGGGGAAGGGAGAGAGGGGGGCCGGCCACCTTCTCCTAGTCCTAATAGGACTAGGGGAGGGGAAAGAGGCGCAGCCACCTTGGGCTGCCCCTTTCTCCTTTCCACTAAGGCCCATGATGGCCCATATGGCTCCCGGGGGGTTCCGGTAACCTCCCGGTAACCCGGTAAAATCCCGATTTCACCCGGAACACTTCCGATGTCCAAACATAGGCTTCCAATATATCAATCTGTACGTCTCGACCATTTTGAGACTCCTCGTCATGTCCGTGATCACATCCGGGACTCCGAACAACCTTCGGTACATCAAAAATGCATAAACTCATAATATAACTGTCATCGTAACCTTAAGCGTGCGGACCCTACGGGTTCGAGAACAATGTAGACATGACCGAGACATGTCTCTGGTCAATAACCAATAGCGGGACCTGGATGCCCATATTGGCTCCTACATATTCTACGAAGATCTTTATCGGTCAGACCGCATAACAACATACGTTGTTCCCTTTGTCATCGGTATGTTACTTGCCCGAGATTCGATCGTCGGTATCCAATACCTAGTTCAATCTCGTTATCAGCAAGTCTCTTTACTCGTTCCGTAATACATCATCTCACAACTAACATATTAGTTGTAATGCTTGCAAGGCTTATGTGATGTGTATTACCGAGAGGGCCCAGAGATACCTCTCCAACAATCGGAGTGACAAATCCTAATCTCGAAATACGCCAACCCAACATCGACCATTGGAGACACCTGTAGTACTCCTTTATAATCACCCATTTACGTTGTGACGTTTGGTAGTACCCAAAGTGTTCCTCCGGTAAACGGGAGTTGCATAATCTCATAGTCGTAGGAACATGTATAAGTCATGAAGAAAGCAATAGCAACATACTAAACGATCAGGTGCTAAGCTAATGGAATGGGTCATGTCAATCAGATCATTCTACTAATGATGTGACCTCGTTAATCAAATAACAACTCATTGTTCATGGTTAGGAAACATAACCATCTTTGATTAACGAGCTAGTCAAGTAGAGGCATACTAGTGACACTCTGTTTGTCTATGTATTCACACATGTATTATGTTTCCGGAAAATACAATTCTAGCATGAATAATAAACATTTATCATGATTATAAGGAAATAAATAATAACTTTATTATTGCCTCTAGGGCATATTTCCTTCAATAGTTTCACAACTCACGCCGCCTGGAACACCTCAGCGTAATGGTGTGTCCGAACGTCGTAATCGCACTCTATTAGATATGGTGCGATCTATGATGTCTCTTGCCGATTTACCACTATCTTTTTGGGGCTATGCTTTAGAGACTGCCGCATTCACTTTAAATAGGGCCCCGTCGAAATCCGTTGAGACGACACCGTATGAATTATGGTTTGGGAAGAAACCTAAGCTGTCATTTCTAAAAGTTTGGGGATGCGATGCTTATGTCAGGAAACTTCAACCTGAAAAGCTCGAACCCAAATCGGAAAAATGCGTCTTCATAGGATACCCTAAAGAAACTGTTGGGTATATCTTCTACCTCAGATCCGAAGGCAAGATCTTTGTTGCCAAGAATGGGTCCTTTCTGGAGAAAGAATTTCTCTCGAAAGAAGTAAGTGGGAGGAAAGTAGAGCTTGATGAAGTATTACCTCTTGAACCGGAAAATGGCGCAACTCAAGAAAATGTTCCTGAGGTGCCTGCACCGACTAGAGAGGAAGTTAATGATAATGATCAAGATACTTCTGATCAAGCTCCTACTGAAATTCGAAGGTCCACGAGGACACGTTCCGCACCAGAGTGGTACGGCAACCCTGTCTTGGAAATCATGTTGTTAGACAACGGTGAACCTTCGAACTATGAAGAAGCGATGGCGGGTCCGGATTCCGACAAATGGCTAGAAGCCATGAAATCCGAGATAGGATCCATGTATGAAAACGAAGTATGGACTTTGACTGACTTGCCCGTAGAACGGCGAGCCATAGAAAATAAATGGATCTTTAAGAAGAAGACAGACGCGGATGGTAATGTGACCATCTATAAAGCTCGGCTTGTCGCTAAGGGTTATCGACAAGTTCAAGGGATTGACTATGGTGAGACTTTCTCACCGGTAGCGAAGCTGAAGTCCGTCCGAATCATGTTAGCAATTGCCGCATTTTATGATTATGAAATTTGGCAAATGGACGTCAAAACGGCATTCCTTAATGGTTTCCTTAAGGAAGAATTGTATATGATGCAGCCGGAAGGTTTTGTCGATCCTAAAAATGCTGACAAGGTGTGCAAGCTCCAACGCTCGATTTATGGGCTGGTGCAAGCATCTCGGAGTTGGAACATGTCAGGACCCCGACTCGATGTCACATCGATCTAGCTGGTAACACCTCATATCACTTTGCGGCCTCATGCACGGTATCCCCACGGGTGTCGTCTTACCTTTTCCCGGGACCGTTTGCGCCTTTTGGCTCGCGTATATGAAAGTGTCGCTAGCATCCATATGATAAAGAGCCCGGGCTGACATGACTAGTCGTAAACCCAAAGTGGCACAGACTTACAGGGACAGGCATCCATGACCCAGCTTCGAACGTGTCGGTCATCAGCAAGTGGGTCCGGGCTGTAGCACTGGGCTAGCAGGACTCCGGTAAACCGGGCTGTAGCGGGCTAACAGGACTCCGGTACTCAAAGCGTGACATTTCCCCGAAGGGACAGACACAGGAACGAAGAAGGACACATGCCGGCCAGCCTAAGTGTCCCGGAGCAGTAGCAAGCTACCATGGCTCGGTGGAAACACTAGGAGACATTTCCCGGTAAGAGAGGCTACCAAGGATAAACAACTAGGTTGTCAGATCCCACACATACCAAGCATTTCAATAACATACACACAATATGCTCGATATGTGCAAATACAACATGGCATCACAACATGACTCTACAACTCAAGTATATATTCAATAGGCTCCGAGGAGCGAGATATTACAAACATGGGTCTTATGACCCAACAATCAGAGCATACAAGTCAAAGCACATGCGGAAGCTTAACATGTCTGAGTACAGACATCTATAAATGAAAAAGGCTGAGAAGCCTGACTATCTACCAATCCTGCCGAGGGCACAAGATCGTAGCTGAGGTAACAAGCTAAACGTCGAAGACCACGCGGAATTACTAGTGAGACTGAAGTCTCTCTGCAAAAACATAAAATAGGCAAACGTGAGTACAAATGTACCCAGCAAGACTTACATCAGAACTATCTACATATGCATCATTATCAACAAAGGGATGGTGGGGTTTAACTGCAGCAAGCCAGCTTTGACTCGGTGGCTAACCTGAACTACGACTGCAAGTAACTCTTTTGAGGTGGTGCACACGAGTCCACATATTCACCAACCAATACACCACTATGGAACCGCTCCCGTCTCCCTACGAGAACGCCATCCATAGCACTCACGCTTATCTTGCGTATTTTTAGAGTATCCACTTTCACTTGTCTATGAACTGATATAAGCAACCCAGAAGTCCTTTTCCGCGGACACGGCTATTCGAATAGATCATATTAACCCTGCAGGGGTGTACTTCTTCACACACGCTCTCACCACTTACTGCCGTTTACACGACATGTACTCGGCAACCTTCAAGCGGAAGCCCAACGTGGGTGTCGGCCACGGCCTGCCTAAACACTCGAGTCTCTAGTCCAGGTTTATCGCCTATTCGGGTTCCATCCATGAGGAGATCCGGCCGGAGTTTCGCTCACAGCCCCAAACGATGTGAACAGGGTTCCCGAGACACCAAACGGGCGCCCGGTACACCGTGCCACGTGCCTACCACATCACAGCCCACCCCTCCGGTCAGCGCTGCCCACGGCCTCCAGCATACTACAAACACCAGAAACTACTTGCAACTCCTGGACAGAGGACAAGGGTGATCAAGAAGCCGAGAGGGTCCATTGGTTTCGGGCCCAATGCGTGGTAGTAGCTGAATCATGGATCACAAACACAGAACTCAGTTCCTGAGGACGGCTGCAATGAGACAACCCACCATGTACTCCTACATGGCCTCTCATCGCTACCTTTACCAAATCGTATTCACACACTTAGCTCACACACAGTAGGACAGGTTCACACGCCTCTGATTCATCCCCGATGAATCAGACCCGACTCAACTCTAAGTAGTAGCAGGCATGACAAACAAACATAAATGAGTAGGCACATCAGAGCTCAAACAATTCCTACTCATGCTAGTGGGTTTCATCTATTTACTGTGGAATGACAGGTCATGCAGAGGATAAAGGGGTTCAGCTACCGCAGCAAGTAACAGATGAATCGTTTTTGCCCTAATGCATTAAAAGAGAGCAGGAGCGAGAGAGTAGGATTGTATCGGAATGAACAAGGGGGTTTTGCTTGCCTGGCACTTCTGAAGATAATATAGTTCTTCATCGGTGTCATCGAATTCATCGTCGGTATGTCGTCTACTGAGAGGGAACAAACACCGGCAAACAAGGAAGAACACAATTAATGCAATGCACATTCACATGAATGACATGTCATGTTAAGGTACTGAATTCACCTAATGCAATATCTAGCCAAGTTAATTGAAGTGGAACTCGAACAAGAACAAATTCCAACTCCAAATGTTATTTCATAATTTGCCCTAATCATCATTTGTCATATTCAGTGAGGTTAACTTGTTCAAACATGCATGATCATGGCATAAACAGATTCTTCATATTTTTCTGATCATTTTTCATATATAACTTATTTCCATTGGAGTTACGGTTGAATTTCTATGATTTATTGAAGTTTAGGGCATTTTCTGAATTTCTTGAATGAATTTAAATCCAGAAAACCTATTACTGCGTCAGCATGACTTCACGGTGACGTCAGCAAGTCAACGGGCGTTGTCCAGGTCAAATCTGACCTGTGGGACCCATATGTCAGTGTACTTAGTTTAACTAAATTTAATTAGTACTAATCCTAATTAACTAGCAGGGCTGGGCCCCACCTGTCATTGACCCAAGGGGTCAAACTGGGCCCACCCGTGGTCAACTGAGTCAGCAGGGTCAATCCCGCCGGCGACTCGATGCCGGCGAGGCCCGAGACGGTGGCGCGGCTCGGATTTGAGCTTCAGGCGGTGGTTTTGGACGCGGTTTGCGGCTACGGAAAGCTAGGAGTCTTGCGCATCCAGCGGAGGCAACAACTCGCGATGGAGTGGGCTAAATCAACGACGGCGGCAGCTTTTGCGGCAGCCAGAGTTCGGCGGGGAGGGGAGAAGGGGCTACGGTGCACTAGAGGAGGAGCGGGTGGTGGCTACGAGCTCCTGGTGCTGCGCTGAGCACGACGGTGGGCTCGGGAGCGAGCTGCGGTGGCTGTGGCCACGGCCACGCCATGGCCGGCGGCGAGAAACTCTCGGCCGCGGTGGGAGATGGGGCTAGGGGGCGAGAACGGAGGGGGCGAGCACAGGAGAAGCAGCAGGGGCTCACAGCGGATCCATTCGAGGCGGAGACGAGGCCGGGGGAGCGTCGGAGGCAGCACAGGGTCGCCGGAGATCTGGGCGGCCGAAGGTAGAAGACGACGATGGCGGCGACGTTGCAGGGCTTCCGGAGGGCCGTGGATCGGTGGGGAGGAAGAGGGGGTCGAGGCGGAGCTTCTGAGCTCAGCGGAAGGGCGAGGGGTGGCCGGTTGCTATGGATGCGACGGCGGCAGCGGCTCTCGGTCATGGGGGGGGAAGCAGAGGAGCGAGGAGGAGGGAGGTCCAGAGAGCGAGGGAGAAATGAGAGGGGGTCGGGGAGGCGCGTGGCGTCACCAGGGCATCGAGGAGGAGCCAGGCAGGCTGGGAGGGAGGAGGTGGCCGGGGCGCGTGGCCGCGCGCGCCACCGAGCAGCTTCGGGGCGAGGGGGAGGAAGACGACAGGGGGAGAAGCGGCGGTGGGCTGGGCCGCTGGAGGAGCTGGGCCAGGTGGGCTAAGAGGTGAGCGCCAGGTAAGTTTTCTCTCCTCTCTGCTTTTATTTCTATTTAATTCTGTTTTCTATTTAATTGCCACTGAATTCAAATTCAAACAAATTTGAAAACAGTGCCAAAACTCCCCTGGATAATTTTATGTCACTTAAGGTCTACTCCTCATAAACATAAAATATCTCAGGGCATTTGAAAATATATTCATTATATATTATGAATATAACTCCAAATTCAAATAAAATATTGATTTAAAATCAGAACCCAAATAATTCCTTAGAAATGTCCCAAAATTTTGGTTTGATTTATAACTCTTGCCAAAATTGTCAGAGCTATTTCTAGGGCATTTTGGATTTACTGATTGCAATTTTAGGGTTTCTTGCCCCTTTATTAAAATGATTTCCGAGGCTTTCAATTTCCTCATTTCAACTTTCGGAATATAGACATGATGCACACATGAAGCTAGCCTAGAGCATTACCAGAAGCTAGGGATGTGACAACTCAACCCCACTAAACAAGAATCTCGACCCGAGATTCAAGCGTAGGGTAAGACGAAAGGAAAACGCCAACTAACATAATCTTCACGATCCAGGTTGCACTTCAAATGAACGTTGATTCAATCACCATTATTGTCTTGAAGTCTTGCTTTGAGAAATCCTGCCAACATGACCTGGAGAGAAGGAGACTCTAGAAGGGTCGATCTCCTCGAAGATCGAACAACTCAGGATTAACTCACGGAATGAGACATAGAACCATCTCTCGGGTTGAGACACGAGATACACATCAAGAGGGGTGGAAAGAAACGGATGACGAAGGTTCACTAGGTAGACAACAATTCCACACCTAAGAAGGTGGTAAACGATTGTCAACGTAGCGAGGAGTTGAGTTGCCATGATACCACGACGAAACATCCTGGAGGAGGGTGATTCGTAGATTATTGCCTTAAGTGGCAAAAATAATTACTTTTGATTCAGAGATCATTGAAACTCTTCATACCAGCCTAAGGCAATTCACAACGATCGTTTGGAGGTGGTCGGTAGAATGGCATACTCGGACTTGGATGATGTGGATTACCTTGTTGAAGACAACGCAATGGATGATTTTTGCTTATCACCGGAAATGGAAGGGACCCATGGTAGAATGGCACATTGGCGGTGCAAGCTGGGAACAAAATGCAAATGCTGGGAATGATTCTAGTAACTGGGGAGAGGCTCAACAATAGAGAGTTATTCCACTATTGGAATGGTTATAGCATTGCCGAGGAAACTGAGAGCACTCCAGTTAGTGTCGATGATAACACCTAGCGCTTGTGCGTGCTCTCAAGAACTTGAGCATTTCCATATTCATCAGGATTTTACCAATATCCGTGTCAAGGATCCTGGCAACACAACATACTACCATGATGGCTAATGATGGATGATGCAGACGCAAAGGAAGATAACACCTTCTCAGATTACACCTTAGCGAAGCCAAGGAACAAAATCTGGATGATCGACCGAGAGACATTTAGCACTCCGCTTCTAATGTTCTCCTTGATGTACTAGTGTAACCCATTCATAGAAATGGTCTGGTATCTAGAACATCAAGTAAAGATCGGACTTCGGAAAGACAAAAAATCATAAGGCACAACTAGGGAGTAAATCCTACGAAGTCCTTATGGGAAGGTGGCCAACTTCCTCAAATAAGATACTATAATAATAGGTCTACCGGATGGGTGTGTTGGCCACGACATCCACCTTACCGGTTATCGAGAGACCAATATATAGTTCTTGGGAAATGTTCCAACCATCACATCTGCTTGAGATTCAGATCTGGTTGGTGTCAGGATATTCCAGACTCATCGAGTCTAGGAAGAAAAACGAAAGTTTGCAACACAAATCGACGATATGACGTTGCGAGATTCTCGGGAAATGAACTACGATAGTAAGCTCCAAAACATGAGCTGGTTCTGCTACAAACATGTGAACACGTTGTTCCAGACAAGCATGACCACAAAGTAGTCTTATAATAAAACACTACCGAGTTCAGGAGGGGAAACCATCAACGAGGGTATCGAAATCCCTACATAAGTCCGGATTAGCTCTTATGAAGGAACTCCTTCTCCTTGAACAAATCAATCAGTGGCTTGGTGTGCTCGGGACACCTATGGAATGGAGGTTGCAAGTCTCCGAACCACAGAATACTTCGCACGTATGCATGACTGATTTGGGATGATTCCAGAGGAAGCAAAACTAACTTTCTCAAATTCACGGCGGCAACTTTCACCAAATGCACGTGTATAAGAGGAAGTCACTCCTTACAACCGACATGCTTCATGAGCTAGCATGAAGAAATGCTTTCAAAAGTTTCCAACACTAGCTTAATGTTCAACAAAATCATGGAGGAGACAATGATGTTGTCGATGGGCTCAACAGCAATTCATCTGGGTTTCCTTATCACTGGACTTCCACCATCATGCGAACACGGTGATAGCATTGGTCAGACCCAAAAGATATAATGGTGTATGCTCGAGGGATCAACCACGAGTAAGACAACATTACGAGCATCGTTGGTACTGATTTGACTTGACGATGGCCCACACTCAAATCAAAGGATTGATAAGACAATAGGTCCAACAACTGATCACAGGGACCAATCGATGAAGATATCATCTTTCTTCAACACACACTACACAAGAATATCCCTTTGGAATGAACTAAGTCAGACAAGCTTTTATCTTCCAACTCTCCAAGTTGTTGTCTAGCTTAACCAACTAGCTCAGGGATATGTAACACCGATTTTTGGAGAGAAGGTGGTTCACAAGAACCCAACTTGATCACGAGATCAACATAGCGATCAGGCGACAACCTAGTGATACTTCCGAGAAGAAATTTGGAATATCATGAACCACCGGTATGTTACTAAGCTCGAGAACAATCTTACTTTTCAGGGCAAGACGATATGATCAAATAAGCAAGGATTGGCACTATCCTAACTCACTGATCGGAGAGTGCACCAGAAATAAGGACTAGGTAGCACAATCAACCTTAGGGTGACGGTTCAATAATCAACACGCTAAGAATGAGGTTATCGTCCATTTAACTACCAAGCAATGGAGTTGCCAGCAGTATTGATTTCACACGCCATGATTCATTTGTCGGCATTCCGGTTACAATAACACGGAAACCGAGAAATTATCAATGATGATCAGAAGTATTACTGCGTCAAGAATTCATAAGATGGTGTGCAATTCCCATGATATTCCTGATATAAAGATGGTAATACTTCAAGGTAGAACAGACCAGAAGCTGGATTGGCATTTTGATCTGCGGAATAC
This sequence comes from Triticum dicoccoides, assembly GCF_002162155.2. Taxonomy (NCBI): domain Eukaryota; kingdom Viridiplantae; phylum Streptophyta; class Magnoliopsida; order Poales; family Poaceae; genus Triticum; species Triticum dicoccoides. The sequence goes on from NC_041391.1 coordinate 281,778,912, forward strand.
AATTGCTTTGACCCAATCCTAGCTATGGATGAGATTCTGGAGTTTGTTTCTCCTATTCATTCTGAAATAGAATGGCTTGGCGGACCACAAGGGTAATAGGCATCGACGAACGAATGCACGCATACTCTTGACTATCAATTGATAGACGAAGGTCAGTAGACAACTAAAGTGGGACAACTCAAAGGAACATATAGTTTTCTGAGTTGTGGATGCATAGATTAGTATGTCGAGCGAGATCAACATTTCTTCCAGATAACCCATGCAGAGAGGTAGGACTGGCAGAGTCACGATTTATGAATGGAGATCTCCTCAAGAGTACTCTAATTGTGATCTTTTGATCCAATAAACATCTGCCATAAGCGGTTCATAGTATTTGGAAGAAGGAAATACAACGGACCTCGAGGACTATCGCAAAGTTACTAATATCCTGAAGGAACTAGCAAACACTATCAACATGAAGTAAGTAGAGTGAATCTCGGGTTCAAAACCCAGAAATAGAATGCCTACTAACTAATAACATCACGGGATGCTTTCAAAAATAATGGCCAGAATCATCACACTGGGGATACAAAAGCATTGCTAAATTGCTAGGTGACTTCCTAAACACCTAAGGTCATAATAATAGCTCCAACATCTACGCCGAGGTAACAAAGTACCTCAACCTACCAATTAGTGTGCTTATTCCGACCAAAAGGGACATCGGAGACGGAAGGAAAGGATTTGCAAATGCATCAGACTGTTTAGAGACCTAGGATGACTCGGACAGCATAACGGCTGTAAATGCTCAAAAAGATTTGAGACAATCACAAAATGGTGGCATAACCACTCAACATCACAGTATCAAGGTTCCGAGATCAACAGTAATCATACAGAAGTAGTAGGAACTGAAACGAGGCTTAAGTCCAACAATCTTATAAGTCTACAGATTAGCAACACGTGATCCTAATAGAAAGAAGAGATAGCCTAGTTCTTAATCCCCGTAGAAGAGAAGATGATGACTCAGATCAGAAGGCCATGAGGTATAAGGAGTAAAAAGAGCCTTACGTTCCATCCCACAATCAATTCCCTTATATAACTAAGAATTTCTAGACTCAACTTCGACCAGTTTGGCTTGGTAATCCTACAGGCAGTCAAGCTCTGATACCAACGCTGTCAGGACCCCGACTCAATGCCACATCGATCTAGCATGTAACACCTCATATCACTTTGCGGCCTCACGCACGGTATTCCCACAGGTGTCGCCTTACCTTAGCCAGGGACCGTTTGCGCCTTTCGGCACACGTATATGACAGTGTCGCTAGCATCCATATGATAAGGAGCCCGGGCTGACATGGCTATTCGTAAACCCAAAGTGGCACAGACTTACAGGGACAGGCATCCATGACCCAGCATCGAACGTGTCGGTCATCAGCGAGTGAATCCAGGCTGTAGCACTGGGCTAGCAAGACTCCGGTGAACCGGGCTGTAGCAGGCTAACAGGACTCCGGTATTCATCGCGTGAAATTTCCCCGAAGGGACAGACACAGGAACGAAGAAGGACACATGCCGGCCAGCCTAAGTGTTCCGGAGCAGTAGCAAGTTACCATGGCTCAGTGGAAACACTAGGAGACATTTCCCGGTAAAAGAGGCTACTAAAGATAAACAACTAGATAGTCAGATCCCACACATACCAAGCATAGCAATAACATACACACAATATGCTCGATATGTGCAAATACAACATGGCATCACAACATGACTCTACAACTCAAGTATTTATTCAATAGGCTCCGAGGAGCGAGATATTACAAACAGGGGTCTCACGACCCAACATTCAGAGCATACAAATCAAAGCACAAGCGGAAGCTATCATGTCTGAGTACAGAAATCTATAAATGAAAAAGGCTGAGAAGCCTGACTATCTACCAGATCCTGCCGAGGGCACAAGATCGTAGCTGAGGTAACAAGCTAAACGTCGAAGACCACGCGGAATTACTAGTGAGACTGAAGTCTCTCTGCAAAAACATAAAATAGGCAAACGTGAGTACAAATGTACCCAGCAAGACTTACATCAGAACTATCTACATATGCATCATTATCAACAAAGGGATGGTGGGGTTTAACTGCAGCAAGCCAGCTTTGACTCGGTGGCTAACCTGAACTACGACTGCAAGTAACTCTTTTGAGGTGGTGCACACGAGTCCACATATTCACCAACCAATACACCACTATGGAACCGCTCCCGTCTCCCTACGAGAACGCCATCCATAGCACTCACGCTTATCTTGCGTATTTTTAGAGTATCCACTTTCACTTGTCTATGAACTGATATAAGCAACCCAGAAGTCCTTTTCCGCGGACACGGCTATTCGAATAGATCATATTAACCCTGCAGGGGTGTACTTCTTCACACACGCTCTCACCACTTACCGCCGTTTACACGACATGTACTCGGCAACCTTCAAGCGGAAGCCCAACGTGGGTGTCGGCCACGGCCTGCCTAAACACTCGAGTCTCTAGTCCAGGTTTATCGCCTATTCGGGTTCCATCCATGAGGAGATCTGGCCGGACTTTCGCTCACAGCCCCAAACGATGTGAACAGGGTTCCCGAGACACCAAACGGGCGCCCGGTACACCGTGCCACGTGCCTACCGCATCACAGCCCACCCCTCCGGTCAGCGCTGCCCATGGCCTCCAGCATACTACAAACACCAGAAACTACTTGCAACTCCTGGACAGAGGACAAGGGTGATCAAGAAGCCGAGAGGGTCCATTGGTTTCGGGCCCAATGCGTGGTAGTAGCTGAATCATGGATCACAAACACAGAACTCAGTTCCTGAGGACGGCTGCAATGAGACAACCCACCATGTACTCCTACATGGCCTCTCACCGCTACCTTTACCAAATCGTATTCACACACTTAGCTCACACACAGTAGGACAGGTTCACACGCCTCTGATTCATCCCCGATGAATCAGACCCGACTCAACTCTAAGCAGTAGCAGGCATGACAAACAAACATAAATGAGTAGGCACATCAGGGCTCAAACAACTCCTACTCATGCTAGTGGGTTTCATCTATTTACTGTGGAATGACAGGTCATGCAGAGGATAAAGGGGTTCAGCTACCGCAGCAAGTAACAGATGAATCGTTGTTGCCCTAATGCATTAAAAGAGAGCAGGAGCGAGAGAGTAGGATTGTATCGGAATGAACAAGGGGGTTTTGCTTGCCTGGCACTTCTGAAGATAATATAGTTCTTCATCGGTGTCATCGAATTCATCGTCGGTATGTCGTCTACTGAGAGGGAACAAACACCGGCAAACAAGGAAGAACACAATTAATGCAATGCACATTCACATGAATGACATGTCATGTTAAGGTACTGAATTCACCTAATGCAATATCTAGCCAAGTTAATTGAAGTGGAACTCGAACAAGAACAAATTCCAACTCCAAATGTTATTTCATAATTTGCCCTAATCATCATTTGTCATATTCAGTGAGGTTAACTTGTTCAAACATGCATGATCATGGCATAAACAGATTCTTCATATTTTTCTGATCATTTTTCATATATAACTTATTTCCATTGGAGTTACGGTTGAATTTCTATGATTTATTGAAGTTTAGGGCATTTTCTAAATTTCTTGAATTAATTTAAATCCAGAAAACCTATTACTGCGTCAGCATGACTTCACGGTGACGTCAACAAGTCAACGGGCATTGTCCAGGTCAAATCTGACCTGTGGGACCCATATGTCAGTGTACTTAGTTTAACTAAATTTAATTAGTACTAATCCTAATTAACTAGCAGGGCTGGGCCCCACCTGTCATTGACCCAAGGGGTCAAACTGGGCCCACCCGTGGTCAACTGAGTCAGCGGGGTCAATCCCGCCGGCGACTCGACGCCGGCGAGGCCCGAGACGGTGGCGCGGGTCGGATTTGAGCTTCAGGCGGTGGTTTTGGACGCGGTTTGCGGCTACGGAAAGCTAGGAGTCTTGCGCATCCAACGGAGGCAACAACTCGCGACGGAGTGGGCTAAATCGACGACGGCGGCAGCTTTTGCGGCGGCCGGAGTTCGGCGGGGAGGGGAGAAGGGGCTATGGTGCACTAGAGGAGGAGCGGGTGGTGGCTACGAGCTCCTGGTGCTGCGCTGAGCACGACGGTGGGCTCGGGAGCGAGCTACGGTGGCTGTGGCCACGGCCACGCCATGGCCGGCGGCGAGAAACTCTCGGCCGCGGTGGGAGATGGGGCTAGGGGGCGAGAACGGAGGGGGCGAGCACAGGAGAAGCAGCAGGGGATCACAGCGGATCCATTCGAGGCGGAGACGAGGCCGGGGGAGCGTCGGAGGCAGCACAGGGTCGCCGGAGATCCGGGCGGCCGAAGGTAGAAGACGACGATGGCGGCGACGTTGCAGGGCTTCCGGAGGGCCGTGGATCGGTGGGGAGGAAGAGGGGGTCGAGGCGGAGCTTCTGAGCTCAGCGGAAGGGCGAGGGGTGGCCGGTGGCTATGGATGCGACGGCGGCAGCGGCTCTCGGTCATGGGGGGAAGCAGAGGAG
>NC_041391.1:281788127-281801126 GCF_002162155.2 Triticum dicoccoides
GGCTTGCCGCGGCGCCGCATGCGTAGGCGAGTCCGTCATACCCCGTCGCCCCCTATCTATCTTAGGGTGTGGGGGTGGTTTTGCGCGCGTCCCCTTTGATGGAAAAAATAGAATGTCCGCACTGCGCCTGTCAACCAAGCGCACTGCGTGCGTTAGCACGAGCCCGGGCAGGGGGTGGGGCCCTTGTCGTTCTTCATTTATGTGTTGGCGCCCTTTGTCATTTGTACTGCTTTCACCAACGTTGAGTACTGCACTTCGTGTAGCAAGTGTGTGTGTTGGGGCCCTTGTCGTTCTTCAATTATGCATGTACTGCACTTCACGGATACACTTGTTGAACTGCCTTATGTTCGTTCTGTGAACTGTATTGACGTTTGTTTAGAAATGTATAGGGATTACATTTTTTTAAATATATCAATATTAATTTTTATTTTTATATAATTACTATTTTTTGTGGGCTGTTATGTTTTGTATGTGCATGCTATGTTTTGGTGTCACTCATTAAATTTTTCAAAGTTGTGTATATACTTGTTCTAATGCAAACTAATTTCTGCGAAAGCAATTGATCACAACCAAACTTACATTGTTTTTATAAAAGAAATGTTCGATATGAAGCAACGGACATTATCAAAATCTTGCATACATGAAACAAAGAACAACACAATGCATAAAGTAAAGTGAGACTAAACACAGCCCTGATTTTTTCTAGTTGCTGTATTGGATTACAGCCTTGTTCTTCTTCTTCTTTTCTTCTTTGTCTCTTTTTCCCTGTCCAGTCCCATTATGACATCGTAGATGATTCTCCATGACTCATATGTTGCGAATGCATCTATTGCTGCATACTTGATAAGCTTGTTTGGCAGCGGGCAAAATCCCCACAGAGTATGGTCCTCCTGGCGGTTAATTTTTTTCTTCATGTCATTGTAGTGAATGTCTATCATCCTGCCAGCAACATCAACCAAAGAGTCAAACTTCTTTTTATTGTATGGGTCTCTCCATTCCACCTGAATATCAATGTAGTTGTTGGAGTTGATCTCCAAACCAGATACCTTCAGCTTGCTTTTGTCTCCTTCAATAGCGAATCCGATGAAGGTGTACTCATCATTCATCAGGAATTTGTCTAGTTCCATTGGCCTACAATATATTTGTATAGAGTGAATATATTTTATTTCTTTAGAACTAGCAATGTTTTTTTGTGTTTTTCTGAAACTGAACTGTAATATGGATATCTGAATCTGTTGCATTGAGCAGTTGCTAATACTTTGTTCAGCATAACTATTAAATCTGATAATAGATTGCATAAACAATGCATGTTTTGTGTATGCTTGTATTCCTGAACCTAATTTCGTACATGTTTTGTATGGTAATGTTGCAGTGAAGAAACTATAATTAAACTGTGTGTATTGCTAGATAATATAATTCAAGAATTGAACACATGAGTGACATACATGGAGCCAGATCAAAACTGTCAATAAATTCATATGCCACGCTTTTTCAAGAATGAGAACCAAAGGTTAAATATTATGGCAATTGCAGTGAAGAAAATTTAAAATCAATATTGACAAGCAACAGTTATTCTTACCTGTCTTTAGCTGCAGATATGTGGTAGACAAGGCATTCTTTTTCTACGCATAGCTGTAGTACCGGTGCATGCTGTGGCTTCTCGTAGTGTGTGTACTCGACATCAACGCTGACTAGTTTGACGGGTCCTCCGAGCTTCCTCCTGAACGTGGACAGCATCTTGTCCACGTCTTTGCCCTTGCTTGTGCAAAGGACGTGGAGCTTGTGATTGCCGTGGAGGTGGACGTCGTGGAGCTCCCTGGTGTACTTGCGGCGCTGCTTGTACAGAGGTGCATCCGCCATGATTCTCGTGTGTTCTCTGGTGTTTGTTATAGAGAGAGAGGTTAGTGAAAGGAAGAGCGGAGAAGAAGATGCAATTGGGTTTTTTGGGGGGACGAAGCTGTTGTGTTTTCTCCTCTGCTCTCCTTGACAGGACGTGGGAGAGGTGGAGCGGGGCGGTAGCGTGGTGGGGCTTTGTTTTAAGTTTACATGGCAACTGCTGAGAGGTTCTGCTATGAGGAGTCTCTTGTTAGTGCGTTGGAAATCCGGAACATCGTCGCCTCTTTTTTCGTGATTAGATCAATGTATTGACGGAACTATCAGAAAATGTGATGATTGTGTTTTCGGTCAATTGTCCAAGTCAGTGCACTTCTTTTCTATCAGAAACGAACTGCTCAGGTCCACGTAGTGTACTGCAGTTTGATTCACACAGATGTACTTTTTTTCTTCTCTTGATGGTGTTCTTTCTTTTCTTTTCTTGATCTTTGTGGTAATATAGTGTTTGTGTGGATGGAGGGTAATGTGGCTAGGGTTTTTGGAGTGCTTTGGTTAAGTAACAGGGCTGCATTCTTATTTCAGCCATACTGCATTGCAGAGCGAAGATAACTGCAATTCAGAAAAAAATAGTTTGTGCTTCCACGTGGAGGACTGCGTTGTTGTACGTCGCTAACTGCATCTGTACGTTGACATTGGGCTTCCTGCGTTTTATTTATTAATATTCTTACAGTGCCGACGCACATTTTATTTTGTTTGTTGTTATTCATTTAAAAAATGTTTGTCATTTTTCTTTTTAATGTTTTATTTTTGAACGTATTGTTTTTTCTTAGTGGGCTTTGTTGGCCGTGTGTTCGGGTAGTGAAGATGTAATTGGGCCCAAGTCGGCCTGTGAGCACGGCTTGGTTCTTGTTTCGCTGTGTGTGCGTCCTATTGTTTAGTCCCACCTCGCCCGCGGAAGGCGCGCCCGACATGTTTATAAGCGTTGGCGAGGCATACTGGTCGAACTCCTCTGTATACTTATCTGGGTGCTTATACACGGCGCTCGCAGCTATATGCTCTATGACCTGTGGGCCCATGTGCAACCGGCCCCGTGCACTGTGACTCAGAACGACTCGCCTTCTGTGGGCGTAGACCTATTACGAGACTGGCTGGGGCCGGTGCCACCTGGGTGGTCAATTTTGTTTTTTCTTTTTATATTTCTGCCATGTGTGTTTTTTTCAATGTTGGAGTGTGCACTGCATTGATCAGGGTTCCGTACTGCATGTATATGCATTGCGTACTGCATATATAGTTGTCATTTTTTTGCTTCCTTCTTTTTGCTATTATGTAATCTTTTTCCCCAATGTATGGGAGTGCACTGCTTTGTAAATCATACCTGTACTTCACTCATTTTTTTTCTTCCTTTTTCTTGCTATTATGTAATCTTTTTTCCCAATGTATGGGAGTGCACTGCTTTGTAAATCATACTTGTACTTCACTCATTATGGTTCTGTGCTGTACTTTCATGTACTTCCGGACTGTATTGAATTATTTTACGTGTTTTGCGTTTTTCTATTTGTGTTTTTTCTCTTATGTATTCCTTTTTTTTCAAATTTATGTTCGTGCACTGCTTTGTTGGGTATGTTAAGACTCCATTCGACAAATTCAGTGTACTGCATTCGTGCGCAACTTGCACTGCATGCGTCCTGTTTGCATTTTGTACGACAATTTCATCACCAGCAAGCTAAGTTGAACAGAAAGCAAACTAACATAATCTGAGTTCATCATTACAGGCGATTGTGCATGGCAAGCAAACTAGGTTCAGCACACAAGCAAACTAACGATACATAAGCAAACAACACAAAGCAAATTTGATGATAATTCTAAAAGAACGCTGGCATTCTTGGCTCCTGGCCGGCATCATCTTCTTCTTCACAAGTCAGGCTCTCCCCATCCCCAGCTGCTCCTGGCGCGCTTCTTGGGGGGCTCCTCCTTCGCCAGCTTTGCACGGTGAAGGTCGTCCTGGGTGAGGGTGATGCGGTACCATATCTCGTACGCTGCATAGGCGTCCTTTGCCGCGTCCTCGATGTGCCTCCTGGACAGAGGCCGGATGGCCCAGCGCTGGTGCTCGGCGTCGGTGATCTTCTTCTTCATGTGGTTGTAGTAGTCGTCGATGAGCACGGCGGAGACGTCTCCGAGGGAGTCCAACGGCTTGGTTGCGTCGGGCACCCTCCACTCCTTCTGGATGTCAACGAAGTTGGCGACCTCCAGTTTGATGCGCTCCAGCCTGGTTTTGTCGCCGTCGATGGAGAAGCCTGCAAAGGTGTACCTGGGGTCGGCGAGGAAGTTGTCGAAGACGGTGCACCTTTCAGTGTCGCTCATTCGAAAGAGCAGCAATGGGTGATTCTTGCCGATGGAGAGCTGGCAGAGGGCGGGTTTCTGCGTCGCTTCAGGGTCGTTGTCGTACTCGGGATCAATGCCGACGATCTTGTGGCGCTGGAGGCTGAGGTGGCGCTCGTACTGCGCGAGGGTGATCGCCATCTGCTTCTTGTCGTTGGTGTGGATGACGTGCAACTTGGTGTTGCCATGCGCCTCCACGGCGTTGTCGCCCTTGTACTCGTCGGTGAACGTCATCGCTGGTGGCAGGGCTTGGTGCTTTTGGTGGGAGCGCAATGGATACTTGTGTTGTTGTGGATGAGAAGGCCTTTGGCAGGGGTCTGAATTTAAGGGGAGGGCGCGGGGTGGGATGGCCTCGTCGGATGAACTACACGATCGCGCTGATGATGCGGTTGTCCAGATCGTGGGTTGGTTTTGCATCGGTGATCGTGGGCTTGTGGCGATGGAACTGCTCCGATCGGGTGGTTCTATGCGAACATGGTTTTTTTTAAAGTGGGTTTGTTTTATTTTTGATCAGCACATTTTTTTAACCACCATTTTTTTCTATGCGAACGGGCATTTTGTTACGTTTTGTAGATACATCCTGTGCGATAATGAACTGCATTAGTATATAGTCCTGCACTGCATCTTCTAGAATTCAGTACTGCACTTGTGTATACATGTGCGTACTTCACTGTTTTTTTAGTTTATTTATTCGTGTAGGGGTAATCGGGAACTAGATTGCCATACCGCACTGCATCATGTAACATAGTGCACTATATTGTTTACAGCTACGTACTGCATCTTGTTTTTGCTTGTACCTACTGCAATCGCTGGTACGGGAGGGGTAGGGAAGGGGGGTGGGGGGCCATTTTTTTTAACTTATTGTTTTTTCTTAGTCGGCCTTATTGGGCCTTTGTTCGGCTAGTTTAGAGACATACTTGGGTCCAAGTCGGCCTGTGAGCACGGCTTGGTTCCCATTTCGCTGTGTGTGCATCCTAATGTTTAGTCCCACCTCGCCCGCGGAAGGCGCGCCCGACCTGTTTATAAGCGTTGGCGAGGCATACTGGTCGAACTCCTCCATATACTTATCTATGAACTGTGGGCCCACGTGCAACCGGCCCCATGCACTGTGGCTCAGAACGACTCCCCTTCTGTGGGTGCAGACCTATTACGAGACTGGCTGGGGCCGGTAGCACCTGGGTGGTCAATTTTTTTAGTAAATCATGCGTGCACTGCATTGATTTAGTTTCAGTACTGCATGTGCACGCATACCGTACTGTACATTTTCTGGGCTACATTTTTGTGCACTGCATTTATATCATTTTTCTTTATTGTTTTTCCTCTTTCGTATCCTTTTTTCTTAGTGTACGGGTGTGCACTGCATTCATCATAGTTCTGTGTTGCAGGTGTACATCTTGCACTGTGTGCATCCTTCTTTGTGCCAAAAAGCACGTACTGCACTTCATGCACACATATAGTGAACTACCTGGTACAAATTTGGAGAACTGCACACATAAAATGGTCCGTGGATTATAATTTTTCAGAGTATTATTTTTTAATGATCTGTGGTTTTGTTCGTGGGAATTTCTGCAGTCAAAGTACACCTTCTTTTTCTGTTCCTCTTTCTTTGGTAACATAAGCTTTCATTGATTGTCCTTTATTCTTGGGAACATAATTTCCATTAAGTCCCCTTTAGTTTTCAGTTTTGACCTTTTTGCACTCCTCTTATATAAATGAAGGCTAACTTATACCCTTTGTTTGCATTTCATTTTTCTGCTCTAGCCGCAAGTTCTCTCCTTTCTCCAGCCTATTATTTGTTTTTGCTTCTCTAGGTTTTTGTTGCGATGGCTCCAGGCCCCTGTGCGTATCTCTTCTACTGTGGCCATGGTTGTGGTGTGCCGACGTTCTGCAATTGTTTAGCTTGCTCGCAGGCCCATCGTGCTCGTCGTGGTGGGAAGGTATTGTGCCAAACTGGGCGAACCAAGCAGCTTGCATATGGTACAGTATTCACAGAAGGATTGGATATGGTCCAGATCAACGTATCTGCGTTCTATTCTGCGCTGCTTCGCTGTGGCCTTGGCTGCACGAGTCCTTTTGTCCATCAGCTTACGCCAACAGATGTGGAGACTCACTACAAGATGGTATGTTTCGTTAGATATGATTTTTCTTCTTAGTATTTTTTTTTGTATAATTCCATTGTATCCTGAACTTGTAGTATTTTAGGAACGCATTTTTTTCTTTGTGTTTTTTGAAGTGTACTGCAATGTGTTCTTGTTTTCTTGTTTTTTTTCCTCGTGTGCATGTAGCTTATGTTTTAGTTTACAGGTTAGAATATGTGAACTGCTTATATATTAGCTGAGCACTTCATATTTCTACATTTTTTCCAATTTTGTATGGTGTGTACTACATGTAGCTAGTCTATAGCACTGCATTATTGTTCGAAGAGAACTGCATATTTGTAAGTTCCATACTGCATATTGAAAACGTTTTATATGTACTACTTGTTGGACTATTGCGCACTTCATCTATCTCTGTTCAAAACATGAGAATTGTACTGCTAGTTTCGTTCTCAAACAGTTTTATTATTTTTTACAGAAAATTCCTCAGCAAGCTGTTAGGTATGTGCAGCTCAAGAAGAAAGGAATTCTTGAAGTTGTTCTTGGTAATGGATACCTTAAACCAGCCAAGTACAGTGTAGGCATTGATGGGCGGCTGTGTCTGCACAAAGGGTGGAAGGAATTTGTCATTGATAGCGGCCTGAAGTCTGAGCAAGTTGTTGTCCTCAACTTCTTTGAACTCGAGGATCGTACTGTTAGAATCACGTTTGACGTGATTGGCTAAGGTTATGAGGTTGATTTGTAATAAGTACTTCTGCATGTTAAACGCTTTCATCTTTGTGATGTGTTTTGTAATAAGCACTTTTGTGATCTGAACCGCTTCAATTATTATTCAACGGTAAATTTGTGTTTGCATGGTTACAATATGTGAACTGCTTATATGTCAGCTGAGCATTACATGTTTCCACATTTTTTCCCAATTTGCATGGTGTGTACTACATGTAGTTAGTCTATAGTACTGCATGATAGTTCGAAGCGTACTGCATTTTTGCAAGTTCCATACTGCATATTGAAATGCTTTTTATATGTACTACTTGTTGGACTGCAGCGAACTAACATCATTTTTTACATGGTTTTTGAATCAAAATGTGTCAATGTTTTACTCAAGACTGCTATATATATATGGTATACTCTATATACCATTTTCTTCTTGCATGGTTTACACAAAATTTAAACTGATACATAAGTCATAGAGTTAAGCAAATTGCTATGCATACGATAAATTTATTGTTTGTTCATCTATTTGGTCGTTAGCCTGCTGCTTCTGCGCGGTGACTAGAGCGTGTCTAATGTTGCACTTTCTTTTGTTTTCCATGGCGGTGTTGCTGGTTCTTGTCTCTGCACCTTTGTGTTTGTAGCCCCTCGCGTGCTGGTTGATGGCTGCTTTCGTTTTTCAGCGCTGTGAACTGCATCCTTCTTTGCTCCCTGCGCGCTGGTTGATGGCCGCTTTTGTTTTTCAGTGATGTGGACTGCATCCTTCTTTGCTCCCCGCGCGTTTTTGATGGCCGCTTTGGTTTTCTAGTGCTGTGAACTGCATCCTTCTTTGCTCCCCGCGTGCTGGTTGTTGGCTACTTTCGTTTTCCAGTGGTGAGAACTGCATCCTTCTTTGATCCCCGCGTGCTGGTTGATGGTGGTTTTCGTTTTCCAGTGCTGTAAACTGCATCCTTCTTTGATCCCCGCGCGCTGGTTGAAGCATTTCCTCATGGTGGTCTTGTTGATATTGTTTCTTCATGTTCTTCGTCCTCTCCACTCTCTTCAGTCTCTTCACTCTCTTCTTCCTCTTCATCACCTTCATCATATGTTTCTTCATAAGCCACTATTGCTTCAGTTTCTTCACGTTCTTCGTCCTCTTCACTCTCTTCTTCTTCCTCCTCTTCTCCATCTGCTTCCTCATAAGCCATTTCTTCTTCAGTTGTGTCATCATATTCTTCTTTGATGTCACCTTCTTCGTCTTCCTCATTTTCTGATCTTTTTCTTTTTCTTTTGAGGCAGGTTCTTGAATTGTATCTCTTCCTCTTTTTGTAGATGCTGCAACGTCTCGGTTTCGTCCATTTCTTAGTGTTGTGAATGGAATTTCTGTTTTGTTGTGCATCTCCATGTCCTCGTTTTTCTTGTTCATTTCTTTTTGTACACGTCCTGGAATTGTGGCCGCTGACTTCATTACATGTTCTGCACATTCTTACTCCCAGTGGGCGACCATCACTGTCCAGCTCAGGATGTGGCTTACTATTTTTGTCATCATTTTTCTCCTTGCATGCCACCTTTTTCTGGTTTGCGTCTCCCCCTTTCTTTCTTCCTCTTGTGTTTGAAACAGGAGGTGGAAGAATTGTTTCTTTTTTGATAGCACCAGTTCCAATGTGTTCAGTTTTTTCTTCTTGCTCGGCTTTATTGTCATGTTGGTATTTCTCTGCTTGCTTTAGTTTTGCTGCTTCTTCTTCTTCTTCGTTGAGCATATCAACTTCCTCTATCAGTGCCCTCATACCAGACAACGCTCTATGGCACCCAGCGTCTGACCTTGTCGCTCTGTTTGCAAGGTCCTTTGCTGTTTCTGTCAGCAATTTTCTACGGCAAAAAAGCAAGGTTCCATCTGGTGTTGTTTGTTCGTAGTCTCTTCTGTCAAACGTTGCATCTGATCTTGCGTTACGGGTGTATCTCTTCATGATGTACACCTCAGGAATGTTGAGTACTCTCAAATGAGAAAGCATGCATAAGACATGGACGCAGAAGAGGCCTGCAGACAAACACATTTTTTTTGTTCTGTAAGTGAACTGCATGAAATTAGTAAACATATTTTTTTTTCATTATTTGTTCATTTTTTAAAGAAGTGAACTTCATTTGGTTTCGTGAATTACACATGCATATGTACTTTTAAAGTTCAGTAAGTTAGCTTTCGTGCATGACTATGAGAATCTAGAATTTTTTTTTGCTAGGAGTCTCACCTGTGTGTGTCCAGAGTTTGCACTCACATTCGTAGACACTTTTCTCTTCATCGGCGACCACTTGGGAATTATGCCTTGCCCAGTCAAATGCATCCGATCTGTTGTAGTGGTGTACGAGATACTTTGTTGGGTTCTCAGGGCACCGTTCTGCTCTGAATGCAGTGCTACGGTAGAGTGTTTCTTTGAAATCTGCAAACACTGCCCTTGTATACACTTTTGACAGCTGAACTTCAAAGCCAAACTTTGTTGTTGTTTTTACCTCTGACTGCATGATCACAAATGCACTGTTACGATCCAGAGAAATGAAAAAATTGTTTGTTTTTGTAGTCATATTTTTAAGCAGTTTTTGATTGACATTTTGTTTACCTCATTTGCTACTATCTCTGCGTGCTCGACGTCCTTCCTGGTCTGAATGCACTTGTCCACCTGTTGAGCAAACAGATGGAGATCATGCTTCTCCCTGATAAAAATTTTCTTCAGTATGCGGTTCATGCTCTCGCTTCTCTGTGTGGAAGTCATCCGAGCACAGAAAATTTCCTTGTAGTAAGCTGAGATCCACTCGTGTCTGTCATCCCACAGTGAATTCATCACTTCGTCGTCTTGCAAGTTGTACCTCTGAATGAGGTTCTTCCATGCTCGTTCAAATTCTGACGGCATTAGTGGGTGGTTCAGCACTGCATTGAGTTTGTCCTTGAGCTTCTCGTGCACCTTATACAGCAAGGCGAGGTGGTCCTTGTACTTCTTCATTATATGCCACCGACACAGCTTATGCAGAGTTTATAGGAGGATAGTTTTTAATGCTGCCTTCATCGAAGAACACTGGTCTGAGAAGAGACAAACAGTGTTTTTTATTAAGTTGTTTGTGTGTTTGCAAGATAGATGGAAGAAATATAAGTGCACAAAACAAAACAAAACATAAGTATGCAGGTGTTTTTTATTTTTTGTACCTGTGAGCATGCAGATTGGCGGCTTGTTGTTCATACACCTCAGAAAGGTTTTGAAAACCCACTCAAATGATGGTATTGTTTCATCTCGCACGAGTGCAACAGCAAATATGGTGCTTTGTAGATGATGGTTCAACCCCACAAACACTCCTAGCGGCATGTGGAATTTGTTAGTTTTATACGTCGTGTCAAATGTAACGCAGTCTCCAAAATCTTCATACGATCCTCTGCAACTTGTGTTCGCCCAAAAGACGTTTCTTACAGGGTTATCTGCATCAACGTCATAATCATAGAAGAACTCTGGGTTTATCTTTTGCATTTTCTCGAAGAAATTCAGAAGTTTCTTGACATCATCTTCAGACTCTTCTCTGGCAAACTTCTGTTTCCTGCATTTTCATAGACAATTCAAACTTATCTCACCAAACAGGGAATAATTACAGACAGAATGCTCAAGAGATATGCTCTATTACGTGCTTACCTATTTACCCAGTCGCGGCTAGTATGTCCCATGTACTACAGACCACCGGACATACGCGACAGCGTCGACATCATCTGAGCATGTGTGTGGTTGTCCAGTTGCATGTCTTTCTCTAACTGGTCTATCAAAGGATCGTCTTTTTTGTGCGATCGCATGTGCAAAAGCATCCCAGGGCTTTCCAGCATCTTGTGATTGTGGTTGAGTTGAACCATTTCTATCACAAATTTTCCATCCTTCCTTTTTTTGACTCTAATCTTTGCATTGCAGCCAATCCTTTTTGATGTCTTCTGACGTACCCGGTGATAATCTGACACAGCCTGCTTGTGGACCCCTTCTCTTGAGCAGACAATGTAGGAATTTGTCCTGTGTTTTGCCCTCTTGCGTATACCAAACCCTGCACATCTTGCATAATTGTTGTAAAATTCCCATGCCTTTTCGTACGTGGTGAACTTCATTCCAGCAACAGGTATGAGGTTGAGCGGCATGTTTTTATCCTGCATTAATTGAAATGCTATATGAGAAAATTTGTTCTGTTCTGTTTTTTGAATACGAGGAGTGCATACGAGTTTAATAAAGCATTTGCAATGTTCCTAGCCAAAGCTCACAAGAAATATCAGTGTGCACTGCAATGTTATCTGAATGGACTGCAACAATTTTTTTTCAGACCATAAACTTACATGTGTGTAGAGTCGTTCGCCTGGTGGTGTTTGCAGCTCGCCGGGTTGTATTGGACATGGCGGGGTTATAGCAGATGTGTGTAGTTGAGGATCTCGCGGCGGTAACAGTGAGGAGGATTTGTACCTGCTGTTTACTTTTGACCGAGGCACCATTGGTGGTCGCAGCGTCGAAGTTGATGCAGCAGGTCTGGTTGGAGCTCTGTTTTTCGGTGCAGCAGGTGGACGCTGAGCTCTGTTTTGGGGTGCGGCAGGTGGACGTGGTGGTAATATAGTGTTGTGACGATGTCTCGGTAGATTGGTTTTAAAATTTTGGAGCAGTGGCACATCATCATAGACATAATCATCATCTGCTGCAACATCGTGTTCAACTGCGTCATCATTATCTGTTCGGACATGCTGTCCAAACGTAGTGAACTCGTTCTTATACTCTGGGTTGAGAACTGTTATGGGCTCATCTTCATCGTCATCGTCTTCATCATCGCGTTGGTGACTGCCTTTCCAGACGAATGTGACATCATCGTCATCTTCAACTACATCCTCTTCCTAGGAAAACTCTTCTTGTGGAGAGTACTGCACCCTGTTTGTCGTCGTGAAGAATCCATGAGGAATCTCAGGGGTAACCCAGCCAGTATCTCTGTCAGAAGAATATCCACTCTTCTGAAAGTTGTTATTCTCAGTGCTGTCAATTATGCGCGGCATTTTGTATCTGCTGAACGTCATCTCCTGCACACAAAATGACCGAGCTGCATTGTCAGGTTAAATGAACTGAATCATGCGAACTGCAATGTGTTCAAAATGGTACTGCCGAAGCATTGCACGGTGACTGCATCACCCCTCAAGGTGAACTGAAGCAACCGCACTGCATCGTTATATGTAATGAACCTATACAAGCATACTGCATTTCCCCCCACAACGAACTGAAGCAACCGCACTCCATAAGTTTTGTACTGCATAATCACATGATGTACTGCTTGTACTGATTTGTCTATGATAACTACACTAAGATGGTTTAGGAAGTGTACTGCTTACCTCGTGATGCAGTGATTTCTTGCGTTTACAGGAGGAAGTTCCCTTCTCGTCCGCCTGCACAACTTTCACGTTCGCCCGTCCAGACCACTTGCCTTCAGAAGTTCATGGGCGGTCTGGACGTTACTCAATGTGAACGGGGAAGGAGGATTTGCTCTGAAGGTTGATGCAGACTTATTCCAAGAAGCTACCGTGGATGAAGCAACCTTGCGCACACTCCTCCTTGCTCGAATTGGTTTGATGTCGAGGCAACACCAATCCACATCTGATGAATTATAGCTAATTGCAGGCCCTGAGGAGTTCGGTGGCAGCGCTACCGAGCTGCTGCCATGGAAGAAGGCCGATAGGCTGGTGTTGCTCAGTGCCTGCCACGGAAGAAGGCCAAGAGGCGACGGGCGGCGTCGCTGCCTGGCCGCCACCGCGGAAGAAGGCCGGGAGGGGAGGGGCGGCGTCACTGCCGGCCGCTGCCGCGGAAGAAGGCCGGGAGGGGAGGGGCGGCGTCGCTCCCAGGCCGCCGCCGCAGGAGAAAGCGGGGAGGGGAGGGGCGGCATCGCTCCCAGACCGTCGCCGCGGAAGAAGGCCGGGAGGGGAGGGGCGGCGGCTAGCCCAGGCGGCTGCCGCGGAAGA
>NC_041391.1:281801576-281805320 GCF_002162155.2 Triticum dicoccoides
AGGGGCGGCGGCTAGCCCAGGCCGCTGCCGCGGTAGAATGCCGGGAGGGGAGGGGCGGAGGCGCGATCTGTTGGTGGTGTGCAGAATAAGGTGTTTTGGTGTGCAGAATAAGGTCTTAAGGGGTGTTATCATAATAGACCCATATATATATATATATATATATATATATATATATATATATATATATATATATATATATATAGAGAGAGAGAGAGAGAGAGAGAGAGACACACTTATAAGGACATGGTTGCATAACCAAATTAAACACCCAATTACATAGGTGGCTACTACAACCATGGCATTTGCACACACCAAAGTAAACTATTACATGCATAATTTCATAGGTGGCTACTACACACATGACACTTCCACACACCAATAAAGTAAACTATATGTTACATGCATGATTAACTAGCATAAACGATCATCTGATCATCATCTACTTCTTGTGACGCTTGCTGTACTTGTGGCTCGACCCGGGCTCGTCGATTTGGGTAACGAGGCACTTCCTCATGTCAACGATTCGCCTGTGCATCTAGTAGCATGTGTACACACTCTTGGCCGCGAACCTGAGGTGAGGTTCATCCAGTAGCCGCATCGAGGCCCTGTGCCAGGATACATGATTTGTTCTCTGGGCATCCTGCTTCATCTTTCGTAGTAGGGGTCGATGATGGCCGAGGCGAGTTCGACCAGGGAGTCCTTCTTCGTGCTGCCCCAACCCTGTAGTGGTCACGGATTTCAACAAGGTTCTGGCAGGCCAAGCCCGTAACACTGAGCGCTTTTACATCATCGGTGGTTTCCACCATGGCGAACTTGTAGTCGGTGCTTTTGACAAACCTGTTGAAATGGTCGCAAGCTCTCTGTCCATGCAGTAGTGGTAGATGAGGACATGATGGCGCATGCACAACTGGGCAACGGCAACCTTCTAATCTATGTCGGGACAACCGGCGGTGTACTGGAGGTCGATGCCAACCACCTTGTACTTGTCTCCAGCAAGCAACTGCTCAACGGTGTTGATGTAGTCTTCCACCACAGTGGGGTCGATGGTGTACACCATCGAGAGATCCGTCTCCCTCGCGTGCGTTTCCACTTTATGCTCACGAACTCCATTGGAGCGCCGCTAGACATCCCCTCTCTATGTGTCGTCGTGGGTGTGCTTGTTGTGTTGTGGGGCGCGATCGAATGGTTGAAGAGACTAAGGCTATAATGGTTGCGGAAATTAAAGGGGAGGTCGGACGACACGTCCTGATGGCAGTTCTAATTCGCAGCGCGTAACTCCATCATGCGGCACGTAACTGCATCGTGGCAATGCGTGAAGCACAACCGCATGCATATGGGGCCCCGACGTGATCGTGTGCAGGCCCAACCGCTGGCAAAGCGCGTGCGGAGGGACGCGAGCAGACCACTCCGCGGTCGCCTCAACACGAGCAACCATATATATGCATATAGCAGTTGAACACGCAAGGAAAAGCTGTCCACAACCAGAGCGCGACGACGGATGTGAGCAGAGCGCGTCGTGGTGCCTAACGGCGAGCAGAGGCCGGCGCCGTGTGTGTTGTGGGCAAACGCTTGCTGGTATATAACCTCAAATTTAACCAACAAAATGATAATGCATGTTACAAAAATTATATAACTAGAAACTATGTTCAAATACGAATCCGACGATATAATCTTTGGCGACATGCATTAGTATTTTATTAATTAAATCCTACTTATAAACCAGGACAAGCGTATAGTAGTTAATTAAATCACAAACATTTTTTTATTAAACGTATGTGTACGTGTCCATTCGTCCTTCTCTCGCACGTCTTGTCACCCCGCTGCCACAGACGGTTCGAGCGCAAGCTTGAGCAGCATGCGGGGGCGTTCTTTTGGCCAAATGGTGCTGAGCCCGTTCCCGCGCAACTACGCAGGTTCCCGCGCAAGCTTCCCGCCCGAATTAGTGAAATCCCCCAAAATCCCAATGCTTATCAGCCTACTATATAAACCCTCACGGCCGGCGAGTCCTGCGTCACATTTTCCCCTCCCTCCCTGTAGCTTATCTCGTCTGCTTCTCCCAAAATCGGTAATGGAGCCGGACCTCGTCGTCGCCCAGCCACTCCGCCGTCATTAGAGCATAGCTCTAGCTGGGAGGCTACACCGCGGCAGCGGCGCAATCCCCGGCATAGTGTAATGCGCGCGGTGTCCCGGTTGGGTGTGCGTGGAATACGCACCACACGCTCGCCCGCCGGTGCCCGTCGGCATCTGTTGCCGGTCGCGTTGCCGCCACAGCTTTGTCGAAAGCTAGGGCCACCGCCCGCTCCGCCGCCGCAGCCCGAAGGCGGGAGGTGGCCATCATGGCCGCCACCCCGCTGCCGGCCATCGTGGCCATCATCCTCTCCACCACCACGACCTAAAGGCAGGAGGTGGTGGTTGTGGCCGCCACCCCATCATCGTTCGCCTTGGCCGCTAGCCCTCCGTTAACCACCAGGATCATCACCCGCTCCGCCACCGCCGCCTGTAGGAGGGAGGCGGAGGTGGAGGCCCGCACGTGCGGCAGCGACCTTGCGCGCTACATCGAGTTCCTGCGGGAGGAGGAGGAGCGCCTCGTCGAGCACGCAAAGAGCCTTACCGCCGCCATGGCCGCAACACACGCCGAAGCAAAGGCAAGGAATCAGGAGATCTACGAGCAGTCCGACTGCTTTGAGAGGGGTCGTTTGGAGCGGCAGAGGGCGTTCGAGATGAACGTCGTTGAAGGTGCAGCAGCGGCAGGCACCGTATTGTAGTTGTCCAGCTCGTCGGTAGGCTCCTCCTCCTCTTCCTCTTACTGAGCGCGCTCGACAGAGGAGAGGCTGCCGGAAGTAGTACAAAGCCCCTCCATAGTAGTATTTAGGCGCTATTTTGTTCAGTTCATCTGACTATAGATGTGGTGGAACTGTATAATGTACTTAAAATTAGATAGTATATATAATTGAACTAGCTATTTCAGTATGTGGTTGGCAACAATTGGGGAAAGTTTGGTTGGTTCAGCTGTAAAGTTGAACTGTTTGTATAAATTAAGCATGTCTGCCTAATCTATGAATGAAATCTATGCTTAATTACTGAATTTTAGTTGCAAAAATTAGATAGTGCTAGTGATTTTTAGGTACATATTTTTACAAATCGCAGTGTTACAAGGATTGAAAAATGGCAATGTTACTAGATCAACAAATGTCAATCGTTCCAGTTTGACAAATGGCAATATACCCAATATGACAGGTCCAAATCTTACCAAATTGTCTGTACGTGGTTGCACATGGGTCATCCAAAAAAACCGTTTGCATTGAAGGGAGGTAGAAATCCTGCTTGCCAAATTTTCTCTTGGCTTAGCGCCGAAGTCTCGCTTTGCATACCTTATTCAATCTGTACTATTTGCGTTGAAAAGATGCACAAATCGTGTGCAGTAAATTTTCCCTTGGCTTACTGTGGAAGACCATAGCTCTCACTTTGCATATAGGTGTTCTATCTAAAACGTTTGCGATGAAGAGCTACACAAATACTGGTCGGCACATTTTTCCTTGGCTTACTGGGGAAGTTGTGTAATATGGGTGTTCTATCTAAATCGTTTGTGATGTTAGAGTGGCATCGTTGTTTCAAAATGCACAACAACAACAACAACAACAACAACAACAACAACAACAACAACAACAGCAACAACAACAACAACAACAACAACAACAACAACAACAACAGCAACAACAACAGCAACAACAACAACAGCAGCAA
>NC_041391.1:281807536-281807760 GCF_002162155.2 Triticum dicoccoides
CAACAACAACAACAACAACAACAACAACAACAACAACAACAACAACAACAACAACAACAACAACAACAACAACAACAACAACAACAACAACAACAACAACAACAACAACAACAACAACAACAACAACAACAACAACAACAACAACAACAACAACAACAACAACAACAACAACAACAACAACAACAACAACAACAACAACAACAACAACAATAGCAGCAACAGCA
>NC_041391.1:281809316-281822719 GCF_002162155.2 Triticum dicoccoides
AACAACAACAACAACAATAGCAACAACAACAACAGCAACAACAACAACAGCAACAACAACAGCAGCAACAACAACAGCAGCAACAACAACAACAGCAACAACAACAGCAACAACAACAGCAGCAACAACAACAGCAACAACAACAGCAACAACAACAGCGACAACAACAACAACAACAACAACAACAACAACAACAACAAAGCATTTAGTCCCAAACAAGTTGGGGTAGGCTAGAGGTGAAACCCTTAAGATCTCGCAACCAACTCATGGCTCGGGCACATGGATAGCAAGCTTCCACGCACCCCTGTGCATAGCTAGCTCTTTGGTGATACTCCAATCCTTCAGGTCTCTCTTAACGGACTCCTCCCATGTCAAATTCGGTCTACCCCGCCTTCTCTTAACATTCTCCGCATGCTTTGTCCGTCCGCTATGCACTAGAGCTTCTGGAGGCCTGCGCTGAATATGCCCAAACCATCTCAGACGATGTTGGACAAGCTTCTCTTCAATTGGTGCTACCCCAACTCTATCTTGTATATCATCATTCCGGACTCGATCCTTCCTCGTGTGGCCACACATCCATCTCAACGTACGCATCTTCGCCACACCTAACTGTTGAACATGTCACCTTTTAGTCGGCCAACACTCAGTGCCATACAACATTGTGGGTCGAACTGCCGTCCTGTAGAACTTGCCTTTTAGCTTTTGTGGCACTCTCTTGTCACAGAGAATGCCAGAAGCTTGGCGCCACTTCATCCATCCGGCTTGGATTCGATGGTTCACATCTTCATCAATACCCCCATCCTCCTGCAGCATTGACCCCGAATACCGAAAGGTGTCCTGAGGTACCACCTGGCCATCAAGGCTAACCTCCTCCTCCTCACACCTAGTAGTACTGAAACCGCACATCATGTACTCGGTTTTAGTTCTACTAAGCCTAAACCCTTTTGATTCCAAGGTTTGTCTCTGTAACTCTAACTTTCTATGTACCCCCATCCGACTATCATCAACTAGCACCACATCATCCGCAAAGAGCATACACCATGGGATATATCCTTGTATATCCCTTGTGACCTCATCCATCACCAATGCAAAAAGATAAGGGCTCAAAGCTGACCCCTGATGCAGTCCTATCTTAATCGGGAAGTCATCAGTGTTGACATCACTTGTTCGAACACTTGTCACAACATTATCGTACATGTCCTTGATGAGGGTAATGTACTTTGCTGGGACTTAGTGTTTCTCCAAGGCCCACCACATGACATTCTGCGGTATCTTATCATAGGCCTTCTCCAAGTCAATGAACACCATATGCAAGTCCTTCTTTTGCTCCCTATATCTCTCCATAAGGTGTCGTACCAAGAAAATGGCTTCCATGGTCGACCTCCCAGGCATGAAACCAAACTGATTTTTAGTGATGCTTGTCATTCTTCTTAAGCAATGCTCAATGACTTTCTCCCATAGCTTCATTGTATGGTTAATCAGCTTAATTCCATGGTAATTAGTACAACTCTGAAAATCCCCCTTATTCTTGAAGATTGGTACTAATATACTCCGTCTCCATTCTCTCAAAATGGACACGAAAATTACCATAGCATGTCAGGTGCCATTCCGTGATAGCATGCCAAGTTTCATGAATTTCAGACGAGCTTTGGATTTACTAGAATTAAAAAAACAAAGTATCTCAACGTTTTGCTGGCAGTCAATAGTGCTGGTGTTTGAAATTCATTCCCATTTCTTGCATGGGACCTAAGCATGCACCCAAGGACACAGATTTGATTTTTCAACCAATTTATATGCACTGGAGCATGTGCATGTAGTTCAAATTTGAACTGTGCGCATAAAATGCCTAGAAAACCTAATTGATATATAAAAATGTCCAAACGAACCCCAAAAAATACCAAAATTGAACACAACACTCCTGTTGTTCTATGTTGACACTAGAAATTTTTTAAAATCAATAACAGGCAAATGGTATCGTTTCGTCCCCAAAGGTGGCACGTTCCCTACCGAAACCATCAAGCTTGTTGTGAGAAGCTCTGGTTCGTGAGAAGCTTATACCCAAACCTGCCCCAAATGGGACAAAAAATTTACCACAGCATGTCGGGCGCCATTCCATGATAGCATGCCAGGTTTCATGAATTTCAGATGAGTTTTGGATTTACTAGAATTTAAAAACCAGGTATCTCAATGTTTGCGGCTGAGTGACGGTGGCAGGGTGTTTGACATTCATTCCCATTTCTTACATGGGACCTAAGCACGCAACCAAGGACACATATTTGAATTTTCAACCAATTTATATGCATTAGAGCATGTGCATGTAGTTCAAATTTGAATTATGCACATAAATGCATTGAAAACTCAACTAATGCATAAGAAATGTGCTAACGAACTCCCAAATTCCAAAGTTTAACACAACACTCATGTTGTTCTATGTTGACACTAGAGAAAAAATTGAACTCAAGAAGAGATAACGACTATTGTTTCATCCAGAAAGGTGAAACATTCCTTACTGAAACCATTAGGCTTGTTGTGAGAAGCTCTGGTTTGTGAGAAGCTTATATCCAAACCTGCCCCAAATGGGACAAAACATTTACGACGGCATGTTGATGTCGCTCCATGATAGCATGCCATGTTTCATGAATTACATACGAGTTTTGGATTTACTAGAATTTAAAAATTAGGTATCTCAATGTTTGTGGCCGAGTGATAGTGGCAAGGTGTTTGACATTCATAACCATTTCTTGCATGGGACCTAAGCATGCAACCAAGGAGACATATTTGAATTTTCAACCAATTTATATGCATTAGAGCATCTGCATGTAGTTCAAATTTGAATTATGCACCATAAATGCATTGAAAGGTCAATTAATGCATAAAAATGTCCAAATGAACCCCGAAACATTCCAAAATTTAACAGAACACTCCTGTTGTTCTATGTTGACACTAGAGCAAAAATTGAAATCAAGAGAAGGCAACGGATATCGTTTCATCCAGAAAGGTGAATTGTTCCCTACCGTAACCATGATGCTTGTTGCGAGAAGCTCTGGTTTGTGAGAAGCTTATACCCCAACCTGCCCCAAATGGGACAATATTTTTACCACTGCATGTTGCTGCCGTTCCATGATAGCATGTCAAGTTTCATGAATTTCAGACGAGTTTTCGATTTACTAGAATTTTAAAACCATGTATCTCAATGTTAGGGGCCGAGCGACTGTGGCAAACGTGTTTGACATTCATTCCCATTTCTTGCATGGGACCTAAGGTTGCAACCAACGACACACATTTGATTTTTTTCAACCCGTTTATATGCACTAGAGCATGTGCATGTAGTTCAAATTTGAATTATGCACATGAATGCATAGAAAACTCAGTTAATGTATAAAAATGTCCATGCAAACCCCGAAATATCCCAAAAAATTGCAAACACTCATGTTGTTCTATGTTGACACGAGAAAAAAATTTGAAAGTAAGAAGATGCAACAAATATCGTTTCGTCCTCCAAGGTGGCACGTTCCCCACCGAAACCATCATGCTTGTTGTGAGAGAAGCTCTAGTTTGCGAGAAGCTTATACCATAGCCTAGCCCAAACGGGACAATATTTTTTTACCCCCAGCATCTTGATGTCGTTCCATGATAGCATGTCAAGGTTCATGAATTTCAGACGAGTTTTGTATTTACTAGAATTACAAAAGCAAGCACCTCAATGTTTGCCAGAGAGCCACCGTGCCGTGGTGTTTGAAATTCATCCCCATTTCTTGAATGGGACGTAAGCATCAACCCATGGACACATATATCATTTTACAACCCATTTTGGTGCACCGGAGCATGTGCATGTGGTTTAATTTTGAATTGTGCACATGAAATGCCTAGAAAACCAAGTTACTGTATAAAAATGTCCAAACGAACCCTGAATAATTCCAAATTTTTTGACGGCACACCTATAGTTGCATGTTCACTACACATAGAAGTTCTAGCAATTCAAACACCATCCTTTGCAGCTGTGACCCCATTATGTAATTCAAATCAAGATGAAAAATCAAGTAGATCCCACACAGTTCATTATCACCAATCGTGTGAGATCCAGTACAAAATATCCTGGAGCACCGTCGGTGTATAGTACGCCTATGGCTTACGCGAGAAGGTTCGTCGGCTACAGTCCACAGCCGGCGTGTCAAGCACACTAGCTCGCTCCCTAAATATTGTTTCACCGTTTAATCGTCGCCGGTGAAAGATGGGGACGTGGACCCGCGTCCCAAGGGCAACTTCGGCGGCCCACCCGGCAAGAGCACAGCCGCAGCCGCCAGGCGCGTGCTAACAAGCTTCGTGAGGGAGACCGGAATATGTGACTGGGCGGCCAAGGCAGCCCAAACGGCCACTGTTGCTTCTCAGGCGGCGGTAGCAACATCTGCCTCGGGGATAGCAACTGGCGAGAGCAGCACAACTGTTGTCCGTTCTGCAGCGGCGGCCTTAGCCCTGATGGAGGCCGCCCAGGACCATGTCGAGGCCGCCCACGCCCAGCTCATGGCGGTCACCGCACAAATTGAAAGAAGATTCTCCGACAACGGTCGGCAACCTACGTCCGAAGAGTTGGCAATCGCCGAGAGCGTTCGAGCAGCCGTCTGTTCCTGTGCGGCATACCTTTCCACGACGGAGCCCGCCAAAGCCCAGATGGTGGCCTTTTCCAAAGAGATGGCGGACGCGGATGGCGAGATGCTTACCGAGTATGGTGTAATGGATGCCATGGAGCCCATTCCCCAGTCGACCGTCGGGCGCGAGCTGGACATGGAGGAGGCGGCAGAGATCGACGAGCACCAGCCGTAGTAGTACTCTTTGTTTTGTTTAATTAAGAGCGTCGGTCTTTAATTTGTTAGAGTAATGTTTAGGCCAGCTAGCTCTGTTTAATTGTTGAACTTGCTCGATTAAGAAGTGTGGGTGTGCTGTAGTCTCCTTTGTGTGCCCAAATTGACATGAATGAGCACTGTAACCAGGGAAATTGGAACCAAAAAATTTGACGTTCAAACTAATTGCACACGGGTTAAGCTATCTGAATCATTTGTGATGTTCACATATCGTACACAGTTCTGAATAAGGGACCGTGTCTGATGACACTTTTGCGTGCCAGTTTTTTCGCTGAAGTGATTCCAAATTTTCGGCTTCCGCGGAAATAGCTACCTCCCCGCCCCTCCCCATTACCAAAAAGCCACATTTCCCCTGTTTTCGCCTTCCTTTCCAAGTTGAAACCTTCACTCCTTGCTTGCAGCCCCGCCCCTCTCGCCGGTGACCCTCCTTCACGCTGTTCGGCCTCGCCTACCAGGCAGGTAATCCACACCCGACCCCCATCCTCCTCCAATTCCACATCCCACATGCCCCAACCGCCGGCGCGAGCGCGACACCTTCCACCCAAATCACTGACCATGCCACCAAATAAGCGCCGCCCTAAGCCATGGTGCATGCAGTATAGCCAGGATCTCAAGGAGCATTTGGAAGTGGAGAAGCAAATTGTGGCCGCACGCGCGGATGAGGTCACGATGGCTGCCATTCGTGTCGACCCCTAGATCTTGGAGGAGCACCTTGCCATTTGCTAGCTACGCCGGTTAAGCATGCTCAGTTTACACGTTGCGTGTTCTGCTCCTGCCTTTCCTTAACAAATTATAGTGAATTGTGTTATCTACTTTTACCATGCAATCTGTTGCTCTAGTGTATATGTTCTACATGTCGTGCAATGTGGTGCTCACTTATTAACTGTTTGGTTAATTAGTTGTCGTGTTCAGTTAATTGTTTGGTTCAATTCTGCAAATGTGATGTTCAATTATTCAGGGTGCAATTTTTTATTGTCTTCCATGTGAGAAATAAATCAAATTTTTCTTTACAAAATACATGAGAAACAAATCCAATTGCTATATTTCCAAGTTGTCAAGCATGCTTGGTTTGGTTACCTGTTTGATCTTCCAGTATGTTATACATTATGCAATGTGGTGATCAGTTAACTTTTGGTTCATTTGTTGTGGTGTTTAGTTAACTGTTTGGTTCCATTCTGCAATGCGATGTTCAATTGTTGTGGGTGCATTCTGTTATTGTATACCATGTGAGAAATAAATTGAATTTCGCTATACTAAATACATGAGAAACAAATATAATTGCTATATTTCCAGGTTGTTAAGCATGCTTGGTTTGGTTAACTATCTGATCTTCTATTAGGAGTATGTTATATTGTGCAATGTGGTGCTCAGCTAATGTTTGGTTCATTTCTTGTGGTGTTTAGTTAACTACTTAGTTCAATTCTGCAATGCAATGTCCAATTGTCGTGGGTAGAATTTTGTATTGTTGTGCATGTGAGGAATAATCGAATTTGGTTGCACTTAATACATGGGAAACATATACTATTGCCATATTTCCTAGTTCTTAATGATGCTTGGTTTGGATAAATGAGTTTTTCATGTGGCTTGAATTAATATGATGAATCTGCAGTGTGCTTATTTTTCATCAACATATTTTACTGATAGCATGCGGACCCTTACTTAACCTGATGACTAACTACCTTATATGTGTTGCAGGGAAGCAATTGGAAGCACTGAGGTTTACAATCGAGGTTAGCACGTGCATGGTCCATTGTCTAGTAGCACATTATTGTGCAATTACAGGAACCATTCTAATACTTAGGTTTTTAACAATTTGGTCTTGCACATGTAGGTCCTGATGTCAGAGGTTTTGACCCGCTGTTCGGCCCTTTTTGCATATGGGGAAATGAGTTGTCCATGAATATCAATCAAGTTAAGAAACTTAGAAAGATTGTTAGGATAAAGAAATTAGCAACAAAAAACAACAAGATCTTTGTCTGCACAATGAAGAAGACATCAGTTCACTACAGGATGGTACTAACTATTATACCTTGCCGTTTTTTTATTCCTTTGCCCCATTTCCAATATAGAGAAGATATTTATGCACACCCTTGTTTTTAGGCCTTTCCAAAGCAGCTCACTGATGATTACCTCTCAAACCACCTGTATGGTCAGGAGGCGAGGAAGGTTTTCATACAACACCCACGGTTCAATATTGAAGTGTTCCTGAAGAGTACGAAGGATGGACGGTCAATCATCCACAGGCACTGGCCTAAAGTTGCAAAGACCTTCAATACCAATGAAGGCTCAGTATTCGCCTTCCGCTTCAGTAGTTTTCCCGATGAGATGCATCTGTCTATGTACCGTCTATGATGCTAATTTCAAAAGGTTCTAGATATTGCATGTGAAACTTGGTGCTGGTGTAGTTGTGTAATGGGGTAGCTGAGTGCTGAAGCTATACCATGTTGTACTCTGATGTATTTCAATTATGAAATCCTGCTTCCTTAATATGGA
This sequence comes from Triticum dicoccoides, assembly GCF_002162155.2. Taxonomy (NCBI): domain Eukaryota; kingdom Viridiplantae; phylum Streptophyta; class Magnoliopsida; order Poales; family Poaceae; genus Triticum; species Triticum dicoccoides. The sequence goes on from NC_041391.1 coordinate 281,816,669, forward strand.
AATGAAATATGTTATGTGTTTAATATGAATGTCAATTAGATTAATAAATGGATTATTAATAATAGGGCAATTAGCCTGTTAACGGGGAATTAGCCTGCTAATTGGTTTTTTCTATTGCAAACGGTTTTTGAGAAAATACCGTGGGTGATGACCTAAGGCAACACACACAGTTTCTAGGAATAAACCATGTTGGATCGATGAACAATCACACACGACATTCTCTTCAAAACTGCTTGCGTTAGGCCACCTTGCACAAACGTTTACCGCATAAAAGTTGTGTGTGATGGATAGTCTTTGCCACACAGTTTCTTCTACGCACCGTGTGTGATGCATTCAACAACGTAAACGATAAAATTATTAATATTGTGTGCGATGGGAATGCTATCACAAACAATTTAACGGGGAAAATTGTGTGTGATGTACCTACGAACGGAAACTTTTTCCTTGCAGGGACTGTGTGGGATGTATATACGAACAAAAACGTTTAGCGGGGACTGTGTGGGATGTACTTACGACCGAAAACCATTTCACCTGTATAATTGTATTTTTTAGCACTACTGTACGTATAGCTGTATTTGGTCGCTCGCCGGTCGCACACGACCTCATTTTGCCGAGCGTGTGTGCCAGGAGGGCATATCGCCGATGGTTTTTGGGTCATGTGGGAAGGACCCCCTTATCGCCCACACTCACTAGGTGACGGTTCCAAATGCCATCGCGGAAAGGGGTTAAAAACCGTTTTTATAGCACCTACGTGTACCAGTGTCTGTCCATGCTGTGAGACCAATATATTTGAAAATACCTTCTAATTTACTACACATGGAATTAACTCGCACACAAGTACACAAATATGATTTTTCAAAACTTTATGGTTAGTTGTTGCATGAAGATGTAGTTCAACTTTGAAATACGCTCATTAAATGGCTAGAAAATCACTTAAATATCTTTAAAAGTTCAAATAGCCCCTAAAATTCTCCATTTTTTCACATGACTGTTGTATTAGTGCATGTTAAACATAAAAGAATTGAAGGCCGTAAGAGGAAGCTATCTCTCGTTCGTCATCAAACACTCATTGTTCCCTCTCGGAACCACGAGCCTTCTAGTGAGTTGCTCCGATTTGTGAGGGGTGTGTGTCCAAACTTTCATCAAACAGGCCAATTTTTTTACCACATCATTTTGGTGGCATGACATTACATCAAGCAAGGTTTCATGTTTTTCTGATCATTTTTTAATTTTTTGGAATTAAAATGCCATGGCACTCCTTGCATGTGTCCATGCTATGAGACCAATATTTTTAAAAATTCCTTCTCATTTACTGCACATGGATTAAACTCGCACATAAGTACACAAATATGATTTTTCAAACCGTTATGGCTAGCCATTGCATGTAGGTGTAGTTCAAATTTGAATTACGGTCATTAAATGGCTAGAAAATCACTTAAATGTATTTAAAAGGTCAAATGACCCCTGAAATTTTCCAAATTTTCACATCACAATTGTATTAGTGCATGTTAAACTTAGGAAACAATTGAAGGCCGTAAGAGGAAGCTATCTCCCTTTCATCATCAAACATGCATTCTTCCCTCTCGGAACCACGAGCCTTCTAGTGAGTTGCTCCGGTTTGTGAGGGGTGTGTGCCCAAACTTTCTTCAACATGCCAATTTTTTACCACATCATCTTGGTGGCATGACATTACATGAAGCAAGGTTTCATGTTTTTTGAACATTTCTTATTTTTTGGAATTAAAATGCCATGGCACTCCATGCATGTGTCCATGCTGTGAGACCAATATGTTTGAAATTCTTTCTAATTTATTGTACATGGAATTAACTCACACACTAGTACGGAAATATGATTTCTGAAACCGTTATGGTTAGCTATTGCATGAAGATGTAGTTCAAATTTGAATTACAGTCATTAAATGGCTTGAAAATCACTTAAATGTTTTTAAAAGTTCAAATGACCCCTAGAATTCTCCATTTTTTACATGACTGCTGTATTAGTGCATGTTAAACATAAAAAAGATTGAAGGCCGTAAGAGGAAGCGGTCTCCCGTTCGTCATCAAACATGCATTGTTCCCTCTCAGAACCACGAGCCTTGTAGTGAGTTGCTCCGGTTTGTAAGGGGTGTGTGTCCAAACTTTCGTCAAACAAGCCAATTTTTTTTATCACATCATCTTGGTGGCACGACATGACATCAAACAAAGTCTCATGTGTTTATGATCATTTTTTAATTTTTTGGAATTAAAATGATATGGCACTCCATGCATGTGTCCATGCCGTGAGACCAATATGTTTGAAAATTCCTTCTAATTTACTACACATGGATTTAACTCGCACACAAGTACACAAATATGATTTTGAAACTGCTATGGTAGCCGTTGCATGTAGATGTAGTTCAAATTTGAATTACGGTCATTAAATGGCTAGAAAATCACTTAAATATCTTTAAAAGGTCAAATGATCCCTGAATTTTTCCAAATTTTCACATGACAGTTGTACTAGTACACGTTAAACATAGAAAAACTGAAGGCCGTATGAGGAAGCTATCTCTTGTTCATCATCAAACATGAATTGTTCCCTCTCGAAACCACGAGCCTTCTAGTGAGTTGCTCCGGTTTGTGAGGGGTGTGTGTCCAAATTTTGTCAAATAGGCCAATGTTTTTACCACATCATCTTGGTGGCATGACATTACATGAAGCAAGGTTCATGTTTTTCTGATCATTTTTTATTTTTTTGGAATCAAAATGCCATAGCACTCCATGCATGTGTCCATGTTGTGAGAGCAATATGTTTGAAAATTCCTTTAATTTACTGCACATAGAATTAATCGCTCACAAGTACACAAATATGATTTTTCAAACCGTTATGGTTAGCTGTTGCATGAAGATGTAGTTCAAATTTGAAATACGGTCATTAAATGGCTAGAAAATCACTTAAATGTCTTTAGAAGTTCAAATGACCCCTACAATTCTCCATTTCTTCACATGACGGTTGTATTAGTGCATGTTAAACATAGAAAAAAATTGAAGCTCGTGAGAGGAAGCTATCTCTCATTCGTCATCAAACATGCATTGTTCCCTCTCGAAACCACAAGCCTTCTAGTGAGTTGCTCCGGTTTGTGAGGGGTGTGTGTCCATACTTTCGTCAAACAGGCCAATTTTTTTACCACGTCATCTTGGTGGCATGACATTACATCAAGCAAGGTTTCATGTTTTACTAATCATTTTTTAATTTTTTGAATTAAAATGCCATGGCACTCCATGCATGTGTCCATGCCGTGAGACCAATATGTTTGAAAAATTCCTTCTAATTTACTGCACATGGAATTAACTCGCACACAAGTACACAAATATGATTTTTTTTCAAACTGTTATGGTTAGCCGTTGCATGTAGATGTAGTTCAAATTTGAATTATGGTCATTAAATGGATAGAAAATCACTTAAATGTCTTTAAAAGGTCAAATGACCCCTGAAATTTTCCAAATTTTCACATCAAAGTTGTATTAGTGCACGTTAAACGTAGAAAAAAATTGAAGGCCATAAGAGGAAGCTATCTCCTGTTCGCCATCAAACATGCATTGTTCCCTCTCGGAACCAAGAGCCTTCTAGTGAGTTGATCCGGTTTGTCAGGGGTGTGTGTCCAAACTTTCATCAAACAGGCCAATATTTTTACCACATCATCTTGGTGGCATGACATTACATCAAGCAAGGGTTCATGTTTTTTCTGATCATTTTGAATTTTTTGGAATTAAAATGCCATGACACTCCATGCATGTGTCCATGCCATGAGACCAATATGTTTGAATATTCCTTCTAATTTATTGGACATGGAAGTAACTCGCACACAAGTACACAAATATGATTTTTCAAACCGTTTTGGTTAGCTATTACATGTACATGTAGTTCAAATTTGAATGTCATTAAATGGCTAGAAAAACACTTGAATGTCTTTAAAATGTCAAATGATCCCTGAAATTTTCCAAATTTTCACATGACAGTTTTATTAGTGCATGTTAAATGTTGAGAAAATTTGAAGGCCGTAAGGGGAAGCTATCTCCCATTCATCATCAAACATGCATTGTTCCCTCTCGGAACCACAAGCATTCTAGTGAGTTGTTTCGGTTTGTGAGGGGTGTGTGTCCAAATTTTCGTCAAACATGCCAAAAATTTTACCACATCATCTGGGTGGCATGACATTACATCAAGCCAGGTTTCATGTGTTTCTGATCTTTTTTAATTTTTTGCAATTTAAATGCCATGGCACTCCATGCTTAATTGTGTCATAGCCGTTAGACCAATATGTTTGAAAATTCCTTCCAATTTACTGCACAAGGAATTAAATCGCACACAATTACACAAAATATGACTTTTCAAACCGTTATGGTTAGCTGTTGCATGTAACTGTTGTTCAAATTTGAATTACGGTCATTAAATGGCTAGAAAATCACTTAAATGTCTTAAAAGGTGAAATGAACCCTGAAATTTTCCAAAAGTTGACATGACAGTTTTATTAGTACTACAAATTTTCTCATACATTTAAAACACCATCCGTTGCCACTTTACTCCAAATTTGTCTTTCACAGCTAATAAAAAATATCAACAAGATCACACATAGTTTTTTGTAGGATCTGTTTGCGATGAAAATTTCTGGGTCTATTTAAGTCTTCCTCCTTAAGCTTCGCCGGCTCATCTGCTCCACTGCCTGCAACCCTCGAATCCACGATCCCGATCCCCATTCCGGCACCCCCTTCTTGCAAAGATGATGTCATAGAAATGCTTCGTGAAGGCCCGTACGATGGTCGCGCCTCCCCGAGCGCCGCCGCTGGCGACGGGAGCGGCGCCGCCTACGCCGAGAGTACCGTCGCATCCACATTGAGCGCGGCCGCATCCATCGAGAGGGCGTCTGCGGAAGCCGACAGGGCAGCTGCAGCAGCCGAGACAGCTGTAGCTACTGTTGCAATGGCGGCTGCAAACACCAAGAGCGCTCGAGCTGCCGTCCGTGCCGCCGATGTCGCCCTGGCCTGGGTCGAGGCCATCCACGCCAAGATCGAGGATGCACACGCCAAGATATTCTAGACCACCTTGGAATCCAGCATGCAACCCACGTCCGAAAAGGCGGTGGTGGCCATGGAGCACCTGCTTCCTCATGAGATCGCCGAGCGGGAGCTGGAGATGCAGGAGGCATCGGGGATCGAGGAGCGCCGGGTGGAGGAGTTGCGCGTGGCCGAGGTCGAGGTAGAGAAGAGTCTGTCCGTCGAGGAATCGGCGGTGGAGTACCAACACGAGCTCTGGCGCAACCACTACTACAAGTACTACAACCTTGAGGGCGGTGCCGAGGACGAGGACGAGAACGCGATCGACTTCAGCAGGGGGGACGCGGAGTCCACCAACGGTAGCATGTCGCCAGGACAAGTCATCGACGTCTCATCCCACACTAGCGATACATAGGCCAGAGTGGCGGTGGATTTGTTAAAATTATGCATACTTAGGCTTTGTTTTCAATGCTGGTCTTTTGTTAGAGCAATGTTTAGGTCAACTGGCTCTATTTAATTAGTAAAACTGCTCGATTCATTAAGTGCGGTCTGTGTGTTGTACGCTCTTTTGTGTGCCCAAATTAGCAAGCGATGTTAAATTATGGAATCATGTACCCAGGGATATTTTCACCAAAATTTGAATTATCAAACTCATCCCATGCGTGTAAAGCAGAAGAATCGTTTGTGATGCACACAATCGTTAAAAGTGAATGGTGTCCGGCGGCACCGCGCTCAAAGTTTCCCTCCACATTTTGAAAACTTTGACCTACCGCCAAAATATCTACCCCCACCCCCTTCCCCACCCCTTTTCTCCCCCACCACAAGTCACATTTCCTCTGTTTCCTCCTTCCTTCCTTCCTTCCTAAGCTATAGTCGCTTCCCCACTTGCTTCCTCGCTCTCGCCGTCTCGCATCCTATCACCAGGGTCAACCATGATCTTCTTTAATGACCTCTCCAGCGGTTCCTCCTCCTCCGACGACTCCTTCACCACCCGGGTATGCCTCTCTTCTCTCTCTCT
>NC_041391.1:281823028-281839110 GCF_002162155.2 Triticum dicoccoides
ATGAAGGATTTTAACCCGGCAGTCGATTTGAGTCACTTCTTCCTCTTATAGCTTCCTAGGATCATCAGTTGCAACGAATGGAGCGGGGTGGCTGAAGATATGTCTGCTCATTGTCACCATCAATCTCCATGCGTGAAACTAGTTGCGATTGAATTTGTGGGCATTGGGAGGAAGTTTCTGGCATGTGCAGAGAAGGTTAGACCCTCTTTCATTGTTACAAATCAATTGTTAGATGTGATTTAGACACTGTCACCGTCCCAACCCATTCATACCACACCTTCAACCAAATGCATCCTAAGACAGTGTCATAGTTTGTACCTAGTATCTAAAAATGTTGCCATCTCATCAGTGGTGCCATTATAAAATTATTTGGCACCGCTTCAGTAGTTTGTGCAGCCAACTTTGGTACACACATCCGAGTAGCCAAGCAGTAAAATACTACATCTTTATGGCACGAAGGAACTGGGCATTGGAGCAACTAGGTGCTCCGAAGTCCAGGTCCCTGGTTTTTTTCTGCTGCATCGGCTCGCTAGTGCAGCTGTGTAGGGCTCCGGTGCGAGATGTAGCAATAGTTATCTTTACACCGGTTTTGGCATACATAGTGGATGGCCTTAGTGCTATTTGTTCTATGTTACTAAATTTGTGCTTGTACACACCTGTTAGTATCAATTTGTTGTCATCGAAACATTGTCGCTATGCTGTTGCAATTAAATTTACCTTCCTCATAAAATGTTCAATTTGTTATTTATATTACATGAGTAAGAACTTGTAGCGTTGTTGTAGCTAATTATAGCTTTTGATGTTTCAGAATTTGGTTGTTGTCTCAGTAGTAATTAATTCATTTGCACATTGATCTTTTTGAGAAGATATGTCATAATTAACATGTTTCTTCAGTTTTTCAAAATAAGTATTGGTGATTTTCTATGTTGCTATAAACCCATTTCCCATATGATTGTTATTGATCTAGTTTTAAATACTATAGGATGAACGAAAGTGTTCTTACTTGGAGTGGGTTGATCAAGAGTGGCCATAGTCTTTGAAGATGTGCCTAGCAAAGCTCTGGAGCATGTATGAGGAAGAGAACAGAGGTAGGCTTAAAGAAAGTGTTGTCAACACTGAAGAATGTTTGAAGAGGCGGGATAAAAAGAGGAAGGTGGAAAATGAGCTCAAATTTTTTAAATCAAACTTTGCTAGGATTGTGTTGACGAAGGAGGAGGCACTTTTCCAGTTGGCCAGTGCAAAACAAGTTCTTACTGAACTGAAAGCAGAGGTGGATAAGACGATCCTGGATGATCTGGATTAGGGAAATGAATATATTGTTCTAATATTTATCTTATGAAGTTGAACTAGCTATATGATGTACTGTGTTGTTTTCAAGTAGCTATCATACTGTGATGTTAAAATATATTTATGTGCCTGATATGAAATTGGCAAACAGCTGTTTGATATGAAATGTGAATTTGCGTAATATTGGAATTATTAATTGTAAACTAATAAACCTGCTAAATGGGTCATGGAACTTTGCAAACGGTTCTAGCAGTAAAAGCGCTTGTGATGGATACCCCAATGTCACACAGTTTTCTTCATCAAATCATGTGTAATGTAGTTGATAAAAGCAAACTGTTAACCAAGGCAGGGCGTGTGTGATAGTTATACCTATCACACACGAGCCTATACATAAAACTGTGTGGGATGTACATACGAACGGAAACGTTTTTCCTGGATTGACTGTGTGGGATGTACTTACGAACGGAAATGTTTTCCCTGGATTGACTGTGTGGGATGTACATAAGAACGGAAACGTATTCCTTGGATTGACTATGTGTGATATACATATGAACAAAAATGTTTTTCTGGAATTCACCGTATGGGATGTACATACAAATGAAAACGATTGGATTTTGATGCATCGCCTGATCGCACACGAGCTCATTTTGCCCCAGCCTGTGTGCCAGGAGGGCCTATCACTGACGGCTTCTAGGTCGTGTGGGAAGGAACCCTCTATCGCTCACATTCACTTGGCGACGGTTTCAAATGTCATCGCGGAAAGGGGTTAAAAACCGTGTGTATAGCACCTTTGTTGTAGCAGTGTTAGTTGCAACAACATAATACAAGCCTTTTCCAGTTTCTACCAATTTAGTATATTACTTGCAAGATTGAATCCAAGAGACACACACAACTCCCTCTTGTAGATCAATGATCTAAACACTGGCAGTGCATGACTAATAGATTGGAGAGCACATTGTCCATAAATTTTGCAGAATGAAACTCATATGAATCCATGAATAAAACATATAAAAAATCTAATCATAAAGTGACAATTCATCACACCAAACAAGCACACCGGAAAGATTACATTGATGGGTGACAATCGTGTAGGAGTAGCTCATGTCATCATTGTATTAAAAAATAAGGGACAAATGTCCTAGCTAGTGCTATGGACTCATAGTCCAAAGGAAACTACTTGTGCACTAACATGGTGGCAACAAGGTTGATGTAGATGACCATATTGCTGACACTACAAATGACTTTTAGTGAAGTTTCACCTGTGTAACGTAAAACCGATTTTCGCTATAAAAATTGATCAGTGACGGTTGTCGACCGTCACGTCGTTAGTTACTAAAGCATCATCATAAAAAATAAAATCTTGATGGTACCACTTTTTCATCATGTAAGATTGTATTGCCGGTGACGGCCCCAGTTCGTCATCGAAGGCCATTTTCTGTGACGACCAGAACTATCATATCAGATCGGCGACTCTTCATCTATCATAGTTTTTTTTTCTTTGGAGCTCCAATTTCTTTTTGTTGTTTTCTTTTGAGCTCTCCGACTTCGTGTAAATTAATATATATTTTTGGAAAAGTTCATGAATTTAAGATTTTTTTTTCCTGAATTTGAGAGAAGTTCACAAATTTGAAAATGAAAAAATTCATGAAAATTAAAATAAAATATAAAATAAAAGAAAAATGACCAAAAACTGGCCTAAAACTAGACAGAGAAAAGAACCGGCTAGAAAAACGCAGAGAAGTACGAGACTACTACTAGAGTGCTAAATAGGACGGTTCGTCTCGGTCAGGCCAAATAAGATTCCGGGGTAGATAGTAACCAAATCTAGGTGCTTGCGAGTGCTCGGACGCTATCAGGCCGAACCAGTATACCTCGCTTTGTTTTTTCTCACATCATTTGGGGGAAGGTTCTAGAACCTTTCCTCTTGAACCAGTTTTCCCTTTTTTCTAGTTTGTTTTACATTTTATCATTTTACTTTCTGTTTCCTTTTCCTTTTTAGATTTTCTAAAATCTATGAACTTTTCTTCAAACTTGTGGACCTTTCCGCAATTCATGAACTTTTTCCTAATCCACAACATTTTCTCAAATTCATGAATTTATTAAAATCGTGAACATTTTTATAAAATTCATTATATCTTTTAAAAATCACAAACAATTTTTCAAAGTTATGGATGTTTTTCAAATTTGTTATATCTTGAAATATGTGAAAATTGTTGAAATACGGGATTTGGGGACTCTTTTGAAATTCAAGAATATTTTTTGAAATTTGGAGATTTTTTTCCGAACATTTTTGAATTGTGAACAGTTTTTAATCGGCAAACAATTTTTTGATGATGACATTTTCTGAATTTTGATAATTGTTTTTAAATTTCTGATCATATATTGAATTCATGAACATTTTTGCAATCACCAACCATTTTTTGAATCGATGAACATTTTTTGAAATTTAAAAATCATCTCTTTTTAAATCTAAAATAATTTTTCAAATTTGTGAAATCGAACATTTCTTCGTCTTATGAAAAAAAGAATAGAAAAAAGGAAAAAATAAGGGAATCTCCCGCGAAGGTCGTTAAATAGGAGGACTCTGGATTATGGGCCATTGCAAAAGGGAAGCACCTATTTCGCAACTTAAAAGTCTATATAACACCTCTGTGTGTCATATAGACAGGCCCTCGCTGAAGCGCGAGGCTAGATGGGCAGGACCATTTGAAGTGCCCGTGTCTTTTTTTTTTCTTTTTTTTTTCTGTGTGTGGTTTTTGGTTTCGGCTTTCTGTTTTGTTTTCTTTTTTTCTGATTTTCTATTATATTTAATATTATTTTCATAGTTTTCAGAGTATACTGTGAACATTTTGTTTATACGGTACGCATTTATTTCAAATACAATGAACATTTTCTTAACATATGCTGTTTTTTATTATATACATTGGATTTATTTTAATATATTGTGATATTTGTTTCAGTTACACGATGAACATGTTTATAACACAGAATGAACATATTTCAATATACATAGAACTTTTTATATACACTGAATTTATAAGACATACTGAGTTTCTTTCCTAAAATCTATTTTTCTATTATTATAGGTTTTAAAATATCTAGCTCCTAGGCTTAGGCATGGACTACAAAACCAGAAAAAACCTTTTCACGGGAAGAGTGGTCTAGGCCACTTGCGCGAACCTTCAATCAAGGCTCCCCGCATCTATATCTCGCCTTCAGCAAGAGGCTAGCAACCCATGCTGACGGCCAGACCGAGATGGGCCGGCCCAGGAGCGTGAGAGCCCACAGCCTCCTTTTTCTGTTTTTTCTTTTATGATTTCTGGTTCATTTTTTGCTTTAAAATATTCTAAACATATATATTACGAAAAGCGGTCAATTATTCTTTTCAAAATATTCTAAACATATATATTACAAAACACTCTATGGAAAACATTTGAAAAATATTTACGATGAATTTGAAAAATGTTGATTTGTATAGAATTTTTTATGACTTATATGAAAAATGTAAAAAAAAAAATATGCATAAAAATTTGATCATGTATTTAAAAAAAATCAAGCATTTGAATTTTTTGTTGAAGAAGTATTTGGAGATGGTGATCAAGGAATTGAAAAGATGTAAATTGGTAAATAAAAAATGTTGACCATGAAAAAAATGATAAATATTTTTAATTATGCTGATAAAATGTTAATCAAGCGTTTGAAAAAAAAATTGAATTAGTATTCGAAAAATGGCGGTCAAGCATTTCAAACATATTAAATATGTTTAGAAAAAATGATGACCATGAATTAAAAAATTATAATTTTTTGATCATTTATATGAAAATGTTAATCACGCATTTGAAAAACATATTGAAAAAGTATTTTTAAATTATTAATCAAGCATTTGACAAATGTTTAAAAAATGTTAACATTTTGATAATGTATACAAAAATGTTAATCAAGCATTTAATTTTTTTTGGACATCTTATTGAACATTGTTAATCAAGCGTTTCGGAAATATTAAATGAGTATAGAATATGTTGGCTGTGTATTAAAAAAATGTTATTCTCTTTATTTGAAAGCAGTTAACCAGGTAGTTAAATAAATGTTGACCATGTACTAAAATTTTTAGTCTTGTATGTGAAAAATGTTAAACAAACATTTAATTTTTTTGAATGTGCATAGAAAAAATGTTGACCATATACTAAAAATTGTTAATTTTTATTATAAAATATTAAACATGTACTGGAAAAAATTGTTGAAATACACAAAAATGTAGAATGGATACCAAAATGTGTATAGAAAAATAATGAGAACCCGAGGGAAAACAAAAGAAAAGCAGATGGAAACGAGAAAGAAATAACAAATACCAAAGAAACTTTGGAGAAAAATGAAAGAAAAGTAAAGAACCATTGAAAACTGAGAAAGAACCAATGAAAAAAAAAGAAATAAATGAAAAACTAGTAAAATGGAGAAATAAACGAAGAAAAACTAGTGAAAATCAGGAAAAACAAAAACGAAAACCCTGAAAAGCTAGTGGATATCCTGGTTTTTTATTTCAAGTAGTTTGCGTCTTGTGTTAACAACATGATTTGAGCGATGGCGTTGTGGTGGTAGTGCAACCAAGTAACAAAGTGATCTTGGGATCGAACCCAAGCACCCCATTTTTTCCTCTCCATTATTTCTTTTTACTGCGCTAACGGGCCTGCCCATTACTGTATATCTCGATGCGATAGAAGCTACCATCTCGCTTAAAGCGAGATATAGTGCTCCCGACCTAGAGGGGTAATTCCTATTCGGCGCCCTATGCGCCCGATTCTTTACTTTCCGCAAATTGGTGCACATCCACCCTCCAGCCGGCGCGTTTAGTTTATTTTTCTGATAAGAACTGCATAAAAATTGCATGCGCGAGGTGATTCAATCCCACGACCTCCCTGGCCTAGAACAAGCTTATTACCACTCGGGTCACACGTCTATTGTATTCACTTACTCTCGTTCTCCGCAAATCGGCGCACACCCACCCTCCATGTTGGGTCGGCCTATTTAGTTTATTTTTTCTGATAAGAATTGCAGAAAAGTTGCATGCACGAGGTGATTCGATCCTGCGACCTCCCTGGCCTAGAACAAGCTTATTACCACCCGGGTCACACATCTGTTGTATTCACTTACGCTCGTTCTCCCCTTTTTTCTTAGTTTTCACTTTTCTTTTTTATCTTTTCTCTTTTTCTTTTATTTATATTTTTCTATTTATTTATTTATTTTGATTTGCAAATTGTTTTTCATAATCTGTTAACTTTTTTTAAAAATGGATGATTTTTTTCAAAATGATGAACTTTTTTCAAATTGATGAACTTTTTTTGAAATCGATGAACTTATTTTGAAAATCGATGAACTTTTTTCAAAATCAATGAACTTATTTTCAAAATTGATGAGTTTTTTTTCAAAATGATGAGTTTTTTTTTCAAATTGACGAACTTTTTCCAAAGCGATGAACTTATTTTGTAAATCAATGAACTTTTCTCAAAATCCTTGAACTTATTTTGAAAGTCGGTGAACTTTTTAAAAATAGATGATATTTTTTCAAAATAGATAAACGTTTGTTGAAAATCGATGAACTTTTCTCATTTTTGTGAACTTTTCTAAACTAGATGAACTTTTTTCCAAAAATTGATGAAGTTTTTTTAATGGATGAACGTTTTTACAAATGGATAAACATTTTTTTGTAAATCTGTAAACCTTTTTTTTTCGCAATTTTATTTCATGAGAATTAGAATAACGAGGCTCGTACGGGATTAACGACAGAAAAACGAAACAGAAAAAACCTGGCTACTTAGCGAGCGGCTGAGCGATCGAGTCAACGAAGCGAGCACCCAGCGAGCGAAGGAACTCTACTGGGTCGCGGCCCGCTAGGTGCGTGCGTGAGCGCCAACGCAATTTGTGGGCGCTGAAGGCGCCTAATAGAAGGAAAATCCTATTCGCCGCTCGCTGCGGCAAACTGTCGAGCCATCGCACAGGGGCAGCGCAGCGAGCGAAGAAATGGGCCGGCCCACACATAATGCGTCCAAACCGGTTTTGGGAACCTTCCGGAAGGTTCCCTAAACCGGGTTTTTTTTTCTGTATCGGTTTTTCCTGGTTCTTTTTCGACTTTCTATCGTTTTTTTATTTCTCTTTTTTTCGTTTCTGTTTCTTTTTCATTTTTTCGTTTTTTGTTTCTTGTTTCACTTTCTTTTTCAAGTTTATTTTTCTTTTTCAGAATATGTTCATAGTTTTACAAAATGTTTATGATTTTATTTTTATTTCCTTTTCTTTTCTTCTCTTCATTTAAAAAAAATCAAAAATTTAAATTTTGTTCGTGTTACCAAAAAATGTTCTCAAAATTCAAAATTTGTTCTCGTTACACAACAAAGTACAAAACTTCTGAAATTCAGAAAATGTACTGAATTTCAATTTTTTGTTCACATATTCAAAAAATGTTAGCGCTTCCAAATTTGTTCGGGATTTTTCAAAATTTCTCTCTGTTTCAAAAATTGTTCTCAAGATTCAAAAAATGTTCGTGCATTAGAAAATTGTTCGGACTTCCAAATTTGTTCGGAATTTTTCAAAATTTCTCTCCGTTTCAAAATATGTTCTCAAGATTCAAAAAATGTTCGTGCTTCAAAAAATTGTTCGTGCTTCCAAATTTGTTCAGGATTTTATAAAACTGTTCACCATTTCAAAATTTGTTCTCAAGATTCAAAATATTTTCGTTTTTACTATTTGTTTTATTTCTTTGGTTTCTTATTTCTTTTCCTTTTTCTTTTCTCTTTTTTTTCAAAATATTCAAATTTTGTTTGCCTTTCCATAAAATGTTCAGTTTTTTAGAAATTGTTCTCAAAATTCAAAAATTGTTCTCGTTACACAAAAAAAGTGCAAAACTTTCGAAATTAATATAATGTACCGGACTTCAAATTTTTTGTTCAGGTTTTCAAAAAATGTTTGCGCTTCCAAATATATTCGGGATTTTTCAAATTTGTTCTCTATTTCAAAATTTGTTCTCAGTATCCAAAAAATGTTCGTGCTTTAAGAAATTGTTCGCGCTTCCAAATTTGTTGTATGTTTCAAAAATTGTTCTCAAGATTCAAAAAAAAAATTCATGCTTTGAAAAAAAATCCGTGCTTCCAAGTTTGTTCTCTGTTTCAAATTTTGTTCTCATGATTAAAATAATATCCGTTTCTTTAAAAATGTTCATGTTCAAATTTTGTTCTCAAATTTCCTCGCTTACAAATTTGTTCTCTGATTCAAAATTTGTTCTCAAGATTAAAAAAATGTTCGTGCTTTAAAAAATGTTCATGTACAAATTTTGTTCTCTAAATTCAAAAAATGTTCGGGATTTTAAAAAATGTTCAGTTTATCAAAAATTTGTTCAAGCCTTTTAGTTTTTCTTCTAAAATTTGGAAAGTGTTCGCTTTTTAAGAAACACCTTTTCAAAATAATTTTCGCGTTAGGAATCTCAGAAAGTGTTCGGGCCTCCTTTACATTTATCTCCGCACGCCATATCAAATCAAGGAAGGTTGTCTGTCGCAATGGCTATGCTTGTTCGTTGAAAGTTGGAGGTCCCTGGTTCGATCCCTCGACGTGCCGGTGCGTCCGCTCGACAATTCGCCGCAGCGAGCGGCGCATAGGAGCTCTCCTAATAGAAGCCCCCACCTAGACGATAGAAAGTGAGTAAACACATATGCATGTGAGTTGTGTGTCTTTAGTTGGGCTGGCCTAACTCTGCTCGCGCTTGCTTTACTATTCATGCTCACTCATGTTCCTTTCACGTCTGATTCTTTCACGTGCGCTCTAGAATCCTCCCTGGTTAGTCCTTTTCATTTTTTTATTTTTTATTTTTTGTTTTCTTTTGATTTTTTCTTTTCCTGAGTTGCTCGTGCCGCAACGCTCACCGTCAACTAGGGTGTCGTTGCAAGTTAGATGTTGCGCCCGCAACCGAGGGGGGTTCTCGACCAAGCACGCCCTCTAGGAATGGAGGCCCAATGCACCCAACTCTCGGCCACCGCATTTTATAGGCACGACCAGAGGACAGCCCAAGGCAACACCTATCATGGATGACAAGCGCGACCGTGCCCGTGGTTGTGACGTTTGTGAGACGCGTCAAAAGTAGCCAGCGTGACATGTTGAGGAACCCTAGGCCGATGATCTTTTGTTGTATGGAGGTACGAGATGGCCTCACCACTATTCAATCTAGTTGTGTTGCCAAAACGTGTCCGCTTGTTGTCTCTGCCTCAACCAAGGGGTACATGCCAAGGCCCAAGTCTTGCACAACCGCGGACCGTGGCCCCTCGTTTCGTCAGCCTCCCTCACGTTGAAGGACTATGGGCCAAGACAAAAAGGGGAGAACCTATTTGACGACAACAAACCCTATATGACATTCGCGTGCGTTATATAGGCTTGCCTTTGCTGAAGGGAGATGCAAGATGAGCATGCCCATTTGACACGTTCACATGTTTTTCATTTTCGTTTTTCTTTTGTGTGGTTTTTGGTTTTGGTCTTTACTTTTATTTTTTCATTTTTCATTTTCTTCTTTCAGATCTTTTTACATTTCTTAATTTTATAGTTTTCACAATATACAGTGAACATTTTGTAGTATACGGTGAACATTTTCTAATATAGAGTGAACATTTTTCAATATAGATGAAGTACAGGAGTTCTGATGCAACTGTGCCTCTGATTCTAAGGGTGGTAGCACCCCAAACCTTTGTGACGATCAATGGATTTTCAAGAAGACACCCAAACCTAACCTTTTGCTTGCTAGCGTCTCCGAATCTCGAGGGTAAGATTCATTAGGTTTGTAACATCCCAAAATTCTGAATTTTGGAATGTTATATTAATTAAGTAATAACGCTTGCTTATGTGATAGTTGTTTGAAATTGTGTGGAGTTTAAAACTTTTGAAAGTTAAATGAGAGGGAATAAAGGACTTTCCCAATTATCGTTCTTGAATTTTGTACCTTGCTTCCATGAATTCAAATTAATTTCAACACAAAACCCTAGAATGAAGACAATATGACTTGTTTCATTAAAGAAATGAAAAAGGGGTTCAAGAAGATTTGAATTCCATTTAGGAATAATTCAAACCAAAAACTATATGGCACTCAAGCATTTTCATGAGGGAAGATAACATGGCTTCTACAAAATATATGAAATAGAGTGGGGGAGTGACGAGGACCACTTTCAAGATTTATTTGAATCACTTTTGAAGAGTTTCCCATTTTGAGTTTCAAATTCATTTCCATTTATTCAAATAAAATAAAGAGAGAAGGAAATATGACTCCTTCAAATATCAGAAAGAAATATGGAAAATGAATTATGAAACTAACAGAGATATATTCAAAATTTATTTAAAATCATTTGCATAGCCATTTCTTGAAATTATTGAATATTACTTTTATTGGGTTTTATTCAAAATATTTATCCTCTGAAAAAAGATTATTTATGAGTGAGGGTAAAGTGACTCCCTCCAAAGCAAAAATAGTGGGGAATTATTTTGAGGCCATTTGGTATTTCAAAAAGTTCATTTTAATCTATTTTGAGCACCAGATTACTTGTGCTATTTCTTTAGCAATATTTATATATAATTTATTTTGGCAAAATAAATAGTTCGCAGGGACCTATATATCCCCTAGTATTTTTGTGCAAAATTTCAAAAAATTTCTGAGTTGGTTTGCTATTTATTTCTAGCAGTTTTGTGCTTCTTTTAAAAAAACCAGGCCAGCTTCCCCCCACCAGGCGGGCCCTAGGCCCAGCTGCGCCCCTTCTTCTATTTCTTCTTTTTCCTGGGTGCAGCCACCTACCCTTTCCTTATTTATTTTCTTTTCTTTCCTTCTTCTTCCTTTCCCTATGTCTTCTCTGTTTCCTTCTAATGCATGAACCGAATCCCTATCTCCCGGGATTCGATCTTTGGATCATCTCTTGTATAAGAATTTATGCCCTACAAATACCCGCGAGTGATTCCCCTAAAACCTATGCCCAAATCCTCTCGTATCAACCGCGAGAACGAGTTGGATCTCGTCGGAATTCATCGAAGTTCACCGGTCGTTCCCGACGCTGGTAAGCCACCATAGGCCCTCTTCTTCTGCCAATCAACTTCTTTCGACGCAACTCACCTGTTTGACACCATTTCTTCTCGTATCCTCCACTATAGGAATGCGTTCGAGCTCGTACGCGACACCGGAGCACGGGAGTTCACCAGAGAGACAAGCTCGCCCGCTCTGCATCGGCGTCCCCAAGGAGCAACTCCACAACCCCGCGAAACCCCTCGATGCGCCGCCCCCAACTCCCTCCTCACCGGCTGTTGTTGCTCGCAGGAGCTATCGCCACGCCTCCCGCCCCTTCTCTATAAGCACACACGCACACCCCTCCTCCTCTCTATACTTCCTTCCTTCTCCTGTTCTTTTTGTTAGATTGTTTTTTTAATGTTGGTTAACCAACCGGTTCACTATAGATCTAAGAAAACCAGTTGGTTTTAGTCAACTATATGCCCCGGATTCCTTAAGTGTCGGCCACCTAGCAAGCAGTTTTTCAGCCAACCAAAACGTGACATGTGTCACTAGATGATCCATAGAAGTTTTTTGTTTTTAGGTTAGTTCCGTCTTTAAAATAGCCACAACCTTTTCATATTAGATCCAAACTGAGTGATTCCAAAGCCCACATCTTCAGAAAAAATCCATATTTCCAGTGGTACCAAACCTTTTTATGTTTGAAAATCTTAAATTTGAATTTGATAAGATTTTCTCTAAACACTAAATTTGGACTAATTCAACTTAATTAGGCCATAACTTTTGATTTATATAACCTTTTTGATGGATTCTTTTTGCAAATTAAACATTAGAAAAATAATTTATGTTAAACTAATAAAAATATATATTTTCCTTTCTGTAAATTTTTATTTCTAGATCAGAGAGCCCTTTTGTTTTTGTTTGATGTTCTTTTGTTTTCCCTAAGTTCTTCATAGTTGATTTAGCTTTATTTATGTTTGTTAATGCTTTCTTTTGCTTTTGGAGTGATTGTTTATATGTATGCAATTGTTTGGTTACAATAGATTTCTTGGAGTGTGACAATAAGAGTTATTAGGAATTGTGAGTGCGATGAACTTCACCAACAAGTACCAGGCAAGTTCACTTTGATCATATTTTGAATACCTATGTTTTTATTGCATTAGTGACAACTTTTCACCTTGCATCCAGTAGGTAAATTGAATTTGTAGCTTGAGTAGCATCATGAGGCAGGAACCCATTACCCTGTTACCAAACTCGGGGATCGATGAATTGATTATAATGTTATGCCTTAGTAGACGGGGATTGGGTATGAGTGAACTCATGAGAATTGTGAGACTGATGATAATATGGACCAAGTATTTAACTTCAAGATTTCAAGACTCAAGACAATATTCAATACACCAGTGGGTGGAATGGTTGAAGGGCACCCTGGAGAAACCAGAGGTCTTGCCTATGTGAGCTGGAGTAGTCCAGTTATCACGAGGAAAGCTCCACCCAGGCTCAAAGAGACAGAAGGATACTTCAAAACCGAAATCTTACCTGTGCAACCACAAGTCAACATGGGCTCTGGCTTGGTTGAGCTTTGTTGTGACTCTGACTAGACATTGCTACAAGATGTAGACAAACGGTAGGATTGGATGTGCATTGTAATTGGTTAAGGAAACTCTCTAAAAGACCATGTTTCGGTCATCCTGTTCTCAAACACCACGCAATGCGAAGACATAAAAGGAGGGATCGAACTTATGGGGAAAGTGTGCAAAACTCTGCAGAGTATTAACCTAACCGATTACCCGTGTCCCGGTTACAGACAACTTGAGCCTCTGGAATTAGATCTATCATGGAACTCTCAACACCACACTATAATTTCATTATTGGATTTAATAATGACTTTTGGTTGTGAGACATTGGTTGGCAGAACCATCTCATAAATAATAGCAAAGTAGTAGTAGCTAAATTGATTAATTAACTTGATTAAAATTGAGTTAGGGAAAAACCATCTTTTATGCAAATTAAGACATAGAGCCTCCACAACCATGCATATAGTGATAGAGTTATTTTCATCAGTATTTATCTGTGATCTTAATAGTACATTCAATGTAGTGACCTACATGGCTGCAACTTATCATGTTGTAGGAATTTTTACGACGAGTAAGAGTTATGTTGTAGGGTTACGGTCTACACTCAACTTGATGTTGGCATTGATGGGACTCCACACCCTTATAATTGCTTTTCAGCTGTGTTATATGAGATATACTCTGGATATATGTTATCTTTTTAACATGTGATGTTATAGTATTTCATGAATGTACTGTGTGTGCTAGCATATCGATCCAGGGATAGCACAGAGAGCATAGAGGCACCGATCCATTTGGGTCGGGTTGCTACATAACAATTATCCACTGAGCAATTACTAGATCACTCTGCTATCTTCTACTAATAGTTAGCGCATAAGAAACATTTGGTCTTGTACATATCATAGCATACCTGATGGAGCCAATAGGAGAGCTCATCAATTGTCTTGGGACACTGATTTCCGCTAAGTGGCCATGTGACATTGGGAGAAATTCTTTATTTGCATTCTCCATTTTAAACCTCTTTAAAACTCTGTCAATGTATGTGCTCTAACTTAGTGCTATTAGATGTCTTGATCTATCACTATAGATCTTTATGCCCAATATATATGCAGCTTCACCTAAGTCTTTCAGTGAAAACACACTCTTTAGATAGTCTTTATTTGTACTAAGATACTTAGTATCATTTGCAGTCAATAATATGTCATATACATATAATATTAGAAATTCTACAGAGCTCCCACTAAACTTGTTGTATACATCAGCTTCTTCATCATTTTTAATGAAGAAAAACTCTTTCACTACTTCATGAAAACGTTAATTTCAACTCCTTGATGCTTGTTTCAAACCATATATTGACCTTTGAAGCTTGTATAGTTTTCTGGCATCCTTTGGACTGACAAAACCTTCTAGCTGTATCATGTATACATCCTCTTTTAAATTTCCATCTAGAAAGCAATTTTGACATCCATATGCCATATCTCATAATCAAAATATGCAGCTATAGCCATCATAATCCGCACAGACTTCAGCATTGCCACTTGAGAGAAAGTTTCATCATAATCAACTCCCTCAACTTGCGAAAACCCTTTCACAACTAGTCTTGCTTTGTAGATGGTGGGACTACCATCCGCATCTATTTTTATCTTGAAGATCCACTTACATTGTATGGTTTTACACCCTCTGGAGGATCAACCAAGTTCCAAACTTGATTTTCATACATGGACTCCATTTCGGATTGCATAGCTTTGAGCCATTCTTTTGAGCTGGGCGCCGCCATCGCTTCCTTGTAGTGTGTAGGTTCATCTTCCTCTAAGATGAATAGTTCATTGTGAAACCATTCAGGAGGTTCGATAACTCTTCCTGACCTATGCGGTCCAGTTACAGTCTTCACTGGAGTTTCTACAGCTGGTGTAGTAATTTCAAGTTCAGTTGTGTTGACAACTTCTAAAACAAATTCTGTTTCGTTAGTCCTCACTTCTAGAGATTCAATAATCTCATCAGGTTGTACTGTTCTCCCACTTATTTATTTAGCGAGAAACTCCTTCTCAAGAAAATGTCTATTCTTAGTGACAAAACACTTTGTCTTCGGACTTTTGGTAGAAGGAATACCCAATTGTTTCTTTGGGACAACCTACAAAGTAACACTTGTCTTCTTTGGGGTTGAGCTTATTTGGCTGCAAACGCTTTACGTAAGTCTCGCAACCCCAAATCTTGAGATATGACAAATTGGGTTTCTTGCCATTCCATAACTCATATGGTGTCATCTTGATGACCCACAAGTGTAGGGGATCTATTGTAGTTGTAACTCCCCGGATCTGATGCGCCAGGTGTCCGCCAGTTATTCTCCGTCGTTGCCATGTCATTTGCTTGCGTGTTGCATTTTATCATGTCTGTTCGTCTCATGCATCCGAGCATTTTCCCCGTTGTCCGTTTTGCAATCCGGCACTCCTATGTTTCCTCGGCGTCCCCCTTTTGTCTCTCGTTGTGAGCGGGTGTTAAACATCCTCGGAATGGACCAAGGTTTGTCAAGCGGCCTTGGTATAGCACCGGTAGACCGCCTGTCAAGTTTCGTGCCATTTGGAGTCCGTTTGATACTCCAACGGTTAACCGGAGAACCGTAAAAGGCCTCTTTTGTGTGCAGCCCAACACCCCTCCAAAGTGGCCCAAAACCCAGCAAACTCCCCTCCATGCTGTCGGTCATTCGATCACGATTGTGTTGGTGAAAACCGCTCCTCATTTGGACACTCCTAGCTCCCTCTACCTATAAATATACACCTCCCCCGAAATTCCCGCAGTCCAAACCCTAGCCCCGCTCCCTCCCCGCCGCCGGACACGTCCGGATCGGACCGGACATGTCCGTTCCGTCTAGCCGCTGCCCTCAGCGAATCCCCCGCCGCCACGTCGCCCCGCCGCCGACTCCATCGCGCCGGCCCGCCGGGCCCACCCGGAGCCCGCCCGGGCCCATCCGCCGCCGCCGGAGGCCCGCGCCTCCAGCCCCGCTCCGCCATCGCCGCCGTCGGCCGCCCTACGGCCCGACTCCCCGCCACCGACCGGGACGCGTCGCCGGCGCCCGAGCCGCCGCCGGTCCCGCCCGGCCACCGTCTCCGGTCGCCTGCCCCGCGCACCCCTCAGCTCCTCCTTCAGGCGACCCTCGCCGCCGCCCGCGAGCGCCGGGACTTGCCCCGCATACCGTGCTCGTTCCCGCC
>NC_041391.1:281839475-281845188 GCF_002162155.2 Triticum dicoccoides
GCTTGCTCCGCCGCCGCCGGATCTGGCGCCCCTCGCCGGAGCCCCGCGCGACCTCGCGTCGCCCTGCCGCGCCGTCCCACGTCCGCTCTGGTCCGGATCTGGCGAGATCCGGCTGGAGGGAGCTCTCCCTCGCCTTCCCCGCTGCTCCAGCCGCCGTCTCCTCCAACTCCGGCGAAACTCCGGAGACCTCAAAAACCGTGCCAGATCTGGATCCCGAAGGTTGACCCCATTTTTCGTCTAAGTCCCTGTTTCTGCAACATGTTCATGCCCTGTTCATCATACCATAACTTGCTGCATACTGCTCCATTTCGTGCGTGTAATATGTCAAATTGTTCGCCTCGACGAGTAATTCATTTCATTCCATTGTGCGATGCTTGTTTGAGATCATCTTGATGCCCGAATCATCATTGCAAGAGTGCTATGTGATGTTAACCTGCCGAAACTGTTATAACTTTATGATTTGTTATTTTTGTTGCAGTTGATGTGTGCATCCTATGAGCTTGATGTCTACATGTGTTTTGTACTACATCATGCCATCTTTATAGTGGTGCAATCCATGTATTTTTGTGAGTTGTGTAGTGAGTGCATCAAGCTTGTTAAGTAGGGTACTTGCTGTTGCTGTTTTGCTAGACTGTTTCTGCTATATCTTGATGCTATGTAAACCTGCTGCTACAAGTCATTCTATTCATAATCTGGAGATGTTCACTAAGGATGTTTTGTTATATATGTCATGATATATCCATCCATGCCCCTGGTTGCATTTATAGCCTGCTGTAGCTTGCTGTAATCTTGCTCCAAACTTGCTAAATAATGTTGCTGTCAGCCTGTTAACATTAAGTTCAGTTTTGCCATGTGTTTTGCTAGTGATCCATGCACCCTATAAACTTGCTCTTGCCATTATTAGCTTCATAAACATGTATTCTAACTGTTGGTTGTCTTGTCATGCCATGTATTGCTCTGTGGTGAGTGGTTCAAGCTCACCAACATGCCTACTTATTGTTGTTCCTGCCATGTATGAATCTGTCATATCATTTGCCATGTTTACATGGGTGCCATCATATTTTCTGTGCCCTTTTGGCTCATGGTCAGTAAGGTACATTTGTTTTATGCATTTAGTAGATTCATGCCATGCCTTTGTTTTCCATGTTAAGTTCCTGTAACATGTTGTTTGATAGCTCTAAACATTGCAACCTGATGTTATTTCTACTAAGCCTGAAACTGTTATTATTTGCAATCTTGCCATGTCCTTTTGAGCATGTTCTATTGTATTCTGGAGATAGCTCAGTGTTCATGTTTTGTCGTGCTTTACCTGTATTTATGCCCATGCATTTGTTTCTTATGTTGAGGTGCTGTAGCATATTGTTTTGATGCTTGCTAGATGCCTAGTTGCTGTTTTGGACAATTTGTCCTTTAAACTTGTATAGAGTGTATGTGTTGAACCGTTGCTCCGTTTTGAGTGTGCTTTATATGAAACTTGCTTCATTTGCATGTAGTTTCATGTTATCATGTTGCATCCATGTTTTGAAGTGTTTGCTTGATGTTTGAATGTATTTTGCATCAATGCCATGCCTAACTTTTTTTGCTCATATCTTCTAGGCCGTAGCTCCGAATCTAATGAACTTTATATGTACCTTGACTAGAATTTCGTGTAGATCCTCTTGGTGCTCTTTAACTTGCTGTTTAATAACTTCAACTTAATGTTTATTCAGTTCTGGACCAATTTCTAGATTTGCATATGAGGACTTACCGGAATTGTTATATGTTGTTTCCGGCCCCTTTTAAACTTGCCTTGATGTGTTGCTCTTGTTTGCATCATCTCTTGCCATGAGTAGCCTCATTTAGTTTTGTCATGCATCATACTTGGTTGAGCATCATGCCTTGTTCTTGTGTGGTGTGTTTACCATGTTGTGTGCTTCTTCTCGATAGTTCCCGTTTCGTTGCGATCGTGAGGATTCGTTCGTCTACGTGTGGTCTGTCTTCGTGGCTTCACCTCCTTGATGGACTCGTTCTTCTTCCTAGCGGGATTTCAGGCAAGATGACCGCTACCCTGGATCTCACTACTATCATTGCTATGCTAGTTGCTTCGTTCTATCGCTTTGCCGCGCTACCTATCTCTTGTTGATCAAGCCTCCCATATTGCCATGTCAGCCTCTAACCTTTTCACCCTTCCCAGCAAACCGTTGCTTGGCTATGTTACCGCTTTTGCTCAGCCCCTCTTATAGTGTTGCTAGTTGCAGGTGAAGTTGAAGATTGCTCCATGATGGACAGGATTATGTTGGGATATCACAATATCTCTTATTTGATTAATGCATCTATATACTTGGTAAAGGGTGGAAGGCTCGGCCTTATGCCTGGTGTTTTGTTCCACTCTTGCCGCCCTAGTTTCCGTCATACCGGTATTATGTTCCCGGATTTTGCGTTCCTTACACGGTCGGGTGATTTATGGGACCCCCTTGATAGTTCGCTTTGAATAAAACTCCTCCAGCAAGGCCCAACCTTGGTTTTACCATTTGCCTCACCTAGCCCTTTTTCCTTTGGTTTTTGGAGCCCGAGGGTCATCTTTATTTAGCCCCCCCGGGCCAGTGCTCCTTCGAGTGTTGGTCCGAAACGGGCAGACTACGGGGCCACCTCGGGGCAACTCGAGGGTTGGTTTTACTCGTAGGCTGACCTATCCGGTGTGCCCTAAGAACGAGATATGTGCAGCTCCTATCGGGATTTGTCGGCACATCGGGCGGCTTTGCTGGTCTTGTTTTACCATTGTCGAAATGTCTTGTAAACCAGGATTCCGAGACTGATCGGGTCTTCCTAGGAGAAGGTATATCCTTCGTTGATCGCGAGAGCTTATCATGGGCTAAGTTGGGACACCCCTGCAGGGTATTATCTTTCGAAAGCCGTGCCCGCGGTTATGTGGCAGATGCGAATTTGTTAATGTCTGGTTGTAGATAACTTGACACCAGATACGAATTAAAACGCATCAACCACGTGTGTAGCCGTGATGGTCTCTTTTCGGTGGAGTCCGGGAAGTGAACACGGTTTTGGGTTATGTTTGACGTAAGTAGGAGTTCAGGATCACCTCTTGATCATTGCTAGCTTCACGACTGTTCCGTTTGCTCTCTTCTCGCTCTTATTTGCGTATGTTAGCCACCATACTTGCTTAGCTGCTGCTGCAACCTCACCACTTTACCCCTTCCTTTCCCACTAAGCTTTGTTAGTCTTGATACCCATGGTAATGGGATTGCTGAGTCCTCGTGGCTCACATATTACTATAACAACAGTTGCAGGTACAGGTTTTGCAATGATCATGACGCGAGGGCGATGTTTACTTGTTTTGGAGTTCTTCTTCTGCTTCTTCTTCGATCAGGGGATAGGTTCCAGGTCGGCAGCCTGGGCTAGCAGGGTGGATGTCGTTTGAGTTTCTGTTTGTGTTTCATCCGTTGTCGGATGGTGCTCTTATGTAATATGATGTTGTATTCGTGTGGCATTGTATGCCTTCTGTATGTATCCCCATCTATTATGTAATGTTGATGTAATGATATCCACCTTGCAAAAGCGTATCAATATGCGGTTCTATCCTTGGTGGGACCTTCGAGTCTCTTTAGGATAGTATCGCATATTGGGCGTGACAAGTTGGTATCAGAGCCTCGACCGACCCTAGGAGCCCCCTTGATTGATCGTGTAGTTTGGCCGTTGTTGAGTCTAGAAGAAAACTATTTTCGGAGTCTAGTTATATCGGGGAGTAGGACTTCTTTCGATAAGTAAGAGTGTCGAACCCAACGAGGAGTAGAAGGAAATGATAAGCGGTTTTCAGTAAGGTTTTCTCTACAAGCACTGAAATTGTAGGTAATAGATAGTTTTGTGATAAGATAAATAGTAACGAGTAACAAGTAAATAAAGTGCAGCAAGGTGGCCCAATCCTTTATGTAGCAAAGGATAAGCCTGGACAATTTCTAATAATGAGAAAGGAGCTCCCGAGGACACATGGGAATTATCGTCAAGCTAGTTTTCATCACGTTCATATGATTCGTGTTCGGTACTTTGATAATTTGATATGTGGGTGGACCGGTGCTTGGGTACTGCCCTTACTTGGACAAGCATCCCACTTATGATTAACCCCTATTGCAAGCGTCCGCAACTATAAAAGAAGTATTAAGGTAAACCTAACCACAACATTAAACATATGGATCCATACCAGCCCCTAACGAAGCAACACATAAACTAGGGTTTAAGCTTCTGTCACTCTAGCAACCCATCATCTACTTATTACTCCCCCATGCCTTCCTCTGGGCCCAAATAATGGTGAAGTGTCATGTAGTCGACATTCACATAACACCACTAGAGGAAAAGACAACATACATCTCATCAAAATATCGAACGAATAACAAATTCACATGACTACTAATAGCAAGACTTCACCCATGTCCTCAAGAACAAACGTAACTACTCACAAAGCATATTCATGTTCATAATCAGAGGGGTAATAATATGCATTAAGGATCTGAACATATGATCTTCCACCAAGCAAACCAATTAGCATCAACTACAAGGAGTAATCAACACTACTAGCAACCCACAGGTACCAATTTGTGGTTTTGATACAAGATTGGATACAAGAGATGAACTAGGGTTTTGAGAGGAGATGGTGCTGGTGAATATGTTGATGGATATTGACCCGCTCCCGATGAGAGGATCGTTGGTGATGACGTTGGTGATGATTTCCCCCTCCCGGAGGGAAGTGTCCCCGGCAGAACAGCTCCGCCAGAGCCCTAGATTGATTCCGCCAAGGTTCCGCCTCGTGGCAGCGGAGTTTCGTCCCGTAAGCTTGCCCACGATTTTTTCCAGGGTAAAAGCTCTAATATAGCAAAAGATGGACACCGGGGGCCCACCAGGGGGTCCAGGAGACAGGGTGGCGCGCCCAGTAGGGGGGGCACCCTCCACTCTCCTGGACAGGGTGTGGGTCCCCTGGTGTATTTCTTTCGCCCAATAATTCTTATTAATTCCAAAAACATGTTTCATGGAATTTCAAGATTTTTGGAGCAGTGCAGAATAGGTTTCCAATGTTTGCTCCTTTTCCGGCCAGAATTCTAGCTGCCGGCATTCCCCTCTTCATGGTAAACCTTGTAAAATAAGAGAGAATATCCATAAGTATTGAGATATAATGTGTAATAACAGCCCATAATGCAACAACTATTGATATAAAAGCATGATGCAAAATGGACGTATCAACTCCCCCAAGCTTAGACCTCGCTTGTCCTCAAGCGGAAGCCGATATCGAAAAATATGTCCACATGTTTAGAGATAGAGGTGTCGATAAAAATAAAATACGGACATGAGGGCATCATGATCATTCTTATAACAACAACATATATAGATTTTATCATATGATTTCTTATGCTCAAGTAACAATCAATTCACAATGTCAAGTATGGTTCAAAAACTTCATTGAGAACTAACAAACTATAATATCAGTCATTGAAGCAATTGCAATTTATCATAACATCAGAAAGAGTCAACAATAGAGCTTTTCAGCGAATTCACATACTCAACTATCTTGTAGTCTTCTATAATTGCTAACACTCACGCAATACTTGTGGTTACAGAGTTTCAGCCGGACACTGAGAAAGATAGGGGCTTATTGTGTTGCCTCCCAACGTATTCACCTTTAGGTGATGTCAACAATAATAGCCCATGCTAACTTACATCCATTTGGATATAT
>NC_041391.1:281845916-281888669 GCF_002162155.2 Triticum dicoccoides
ATATATATATATATATATATATATATATATATATATATATATATATATATATATATATATATCATGATCTTTCAAACACGAGGAGCTTGCCAAAGGATAAAATGAAAAAGGGAAAGGTGTGGATCACCTTGACTCAAGCATAAAGTAAAAATATAAAGTAAAAGATAGGCCCTTCGCTGAGGGAAGCAGAGGTTGTCATGCGCATTTAGGGTTGATGCACAAAATCTTAATGCAAAAGAACGTCACTTTATATTGCCCCTTGTATGTGGACCTTTATTATGTAGTCCGTCGCTTTTATTACTTCCACAACAAGATCGTACAAAGCTTATTTTCTCTGCACTAATAAGTCATACATATTTAGATAGCAATTTTTATTGCTTGCAACATGACAACTTACTTGAAGGATCTTACTCAATCCATAGGTAGGTATGGTGGACTCTCATGGCAAAACTGGGTTTAAGGATATTTGGAAGCACAAGTAGTATCTCTACTTGGTGCAAGGAATTTGGCTAGCATGAGGGGGAAAGGCAAGCTCAACATGTTTGGAAGGTCAATGACAATATACTTTAATTGAGATGCGCGAAAACATAAACCATTACGTTATCTTTCTTGTCCAACGTCAACTCTTTTAGCATGTCATACTTAATGAGTGCTCCCAATTATAAAAGGTGTCCAAGATAATATATTTGTATGTGAACCCCTCTTTCCTTATCACTTCCTATTAATTGCAATGATGACCAAAACTACGTTCATCAACTCTCAACAATTTTTATGCCTCATACTTTCTATATGTGAAGTTATCACTATCCATAAGATCAATATGAACTCTTTTATTCTTTCTACTTTCTCAAGATCATAGCAACATAGCAAAGCCCTTGACTCAACACTAATCTTTATTATAGATAACTCACGGACTCGCTTACAAAAAGAGATCACAATGCAAAACTCAAAACTACTTAATATTAAAACTTCAATCTACTAGATCAAGATACTACTAAAAGGATCAAACTAAATAAAACGGTAAAGATAGGAGTGTGATGGTGATACGATACCGGGGCGCCTCCCCCAAGCTTGGCAGTTGCCAAGGGGAGTGCCCATAACCATGTGATTATGTCCTCGGAGGTGATGGAGGTGGCGATGATGATGGTGGATAATCGCACATTGAGCGTAAAAGCTCCTCCAACTTGCGGATAATGTCCTTGAGTCCGGCGATATGATCCTTCAACAGAATATTCTCCTGTGTGAGATACTTGTTCTGTATGTGAGCTAACTCAATCATCTTGAAAGCTTCAATCTCTGTTGGAGTGAAAAGGTTAGGTAAAGGTTGAGGGATGTCTTCTTCTTTCACCGCCGGAGCTTGAACCTCCATGGACTTCATGATCCCTTCATCCTAGTTGATCTCTTCTGGTTCTTCTCTTTTCAGCTCTATCTTCAATAGCCAAGCATCCTTGTATTTGTTGTTGGAGGAGGGCGACGTCATGGTGCTCTTAATCTGCAACAGAAATAGCTCGAAACGAAAACAGAGGATATTTGCGTGATACGGTGGTCAAAACCTTCAGGAGTATATATAATGAATTTTTACCGACCAAAATACGTAACGTGCAAGAAAACGGAGTCCGGGAGGCACACGAGGTGCCCACGAGATAGGCGGGCGCGCCCTCCACTCTCGTGGGGGCCTCGTGTCCTTTTCAGACTACTTCTTTCTTCCTAAAATTCTTAAATATTCCCAAACTGATAAAAATTGCCATTGGAGTTGTTTTGGAGTCGGTTTACTTACCGTACCACATACCTATTCCTTTTCAGAGTCTGGAACGTTCTCGAAAGTGTCCCTTATGTATTCCTCCGGGGTTACAGTTTCAACAATATTAGTTTCAACATTGATAGGATTACCTGAAATATAATGTTTAATTCTTTGACCGTTTACCACCTTCAGACTTGTGCCTTTGAAGTTGTTGATTTTTATGGCACCAAAACGATAGACCTCTTCGATAACGTAAGGACTTTCCCATTTAGAGAGAAGTTTTCCTGCAAAAAATCTTAAACGAGAGTTGAATAATAACACATAATCTCCTACGTTAAACTCACACTTTTGTATCCTTTTGTCATGCCAGCGTTTGAATTTTTCTTTGAATAGCTTGGCATTCTCATAGGCTTGGGTTTTCCATCCATCAAGTGAGCTAATATCAAACAACCTCTTCTCACCGGCAAGTTTGAAGTCATAGTTGATCTCTTTAATAGCCCAATATGCTTTATGTTCAAGTTCAAGAGGTAAATGACACGCTTTTCCATAAACCATCTTATATGGGGACATACCCATATGATTTTTGTATGCAGTTCTATAGGCCCATAATGCATCATCAAGTTTTTTGGACCAATTCTTTCTAGATCTATTCACAGTCTTTTGCAAAATTAATTTGAGCTCTCTATTGCTCAACTCTACTTGACCACTAGACTGCGGATGATAAGGAGATGCGATTCTATGATTAACATCATACATAGCAAGCATCTTACGGAAAGCACCATGAATAAAATGTGAACCACCATCAGTCATAAGATATCTAGGGACTCCAAACCTTGGAAAAATAACTTCTTTAAGAATTTTAATAGAAGTGTTATGATCAGCACTACTAGTTGGAAGAGCTTCTACCCACTTAGTAATGTAATCAACAGTAACTAAAATATGTGTATAACCATTAGAGGTAGGAAAAGGTCCCATATTATCAAAGCCCCAAACATCAAATGGTTCAATAACAAGAGAATAATTCATAGGCATTTCTTGACGTCTAGTAATTTTACCTATTCTTTGACATTCATCACAAGATAAAACAAACTTACGAGCATCTTTGAAGAGAGTAGGCCAATAAAAACCAGATTGTAGTACCTTGTGTGCAGTTCTATCTCCAGCGTGGTGTCCTCCATAGGATTCAGAGTGACACTTGCATAGGATCTGCTCCTGTTCATGCTCAGGCACACAACGTCTAATAACACCATCTACTCCTTCTTTATAAAGGTGTGGGTCATCCCAGAAGTAATGTCTTAAATCATAAAAGAACATTTTCTTTTGCTAGTATGTGAAACTAGGCGGTATAAATTTAGCAATAATGTAATTAGCATAATCAGCATACCAAGGAGCAGCACGAGAAGCATTAACGACCGCTAATTGTTCATCAGGAAATCTATCATCAATAGGAAGTGGGTCATCAAGAACATTCTCTAACCTAGACAAGTTGTCTGCAACGGGGTTCTCAGCTCCCTCTTTATCAATAATATGCAAATCAAATTCTTGGAGCAAGAGAACCCATCTAATGAGTCTAGTCTTAGCATCTTTCTTTTCCATAAGATATTTAATAGCAGCATGATCAGTGTGAATAGTAACTTTGGAATCAACAATATAAGGTCTAAACTTATCACATGCAAACACAACTGCTAAGAATTCTTTTTCAGTAGTAGCATAATTTCTCTGGGCAGTATCAAGAGTCTTACTAGCATACTGGATAACATTCAATTTCTTATCAACTCTTTGCCATAGAACAACAACTACAACATAATCACTAGCATCAGACATAATTTCAAAGGGTAAATTCCAATCAGGTGGCTGAACAATAGGTGCAGTGATCAAATCTTTCTTAAGTATTTCAAATGCTTCTACACAATCATCATCAAAGACAAAAGGAATATCTTTTTGCAATAAATTAGTCAGAGGCCTAGAAATTTTAGAAAAGTCCTTAATGAACCTCCTATAAAAACCGGCATGACCAAGGAAACTTCTTATACCTTTTATGTCCTTGGGACATGGCATCTTTTCAATAGCATCAATTTGGCTTTGTCAACTTCAATACCTCTCTTGGAAATCTTATGCCCCAAGGCAATGCCTTCATTAACCATAAAGTGACACTTTTCCCAATTCAGGACGAGATTAGTGTCTTCACATCTCTGCAAAACTCGATCAAGGTTGCTCAAACAATCATCAAAAGAGGATCCATAAACGGAAAAATCATCCATGAATACCTCACAAATCTTTTCACAAAAATCAGAGAATATAGCCATCATGCATCTTTGAAAGGTAGCAGGTGCATTACATAAACCGAAAGGCATACGTCTATAAGCAAAAGTACCAAAAGGGCAAGTAAAAGTAGTTTTAGATTGATCCTTCGCTGACATAGGTATTTGAGAGAAACCAGAATAATCATCTAGAAAGAAAAAATGTGTGTGTTTGGATAGTCTTTCTAGCATTTGATCAATAAAAGGTAAAGGGTAATGATCTCTCTTAGTAGCTTTATTTAACTTACGGAAATCAATTACCATCCTATAACCTGTAATAATTCTTTGCGGGATCAATTCATCTTTATCATTAGGAACAACGGTAATACCTCCCTTTTTAGGAACACAATGGACAGGGCTTACCCATTCACTATCAGCAACGTGATAAATAATACCCGCCTCGAGGAGCTTTAGTATCTCCTTTCTTACCACTTCTTTCATCTTGGGATTTAGTCGTCTTTGAGGATCTCTAATTGGTTTGACATCTTTTTCCACTGTAATTTTGTGTTGGCATAATGTGGGACTAATGCCATTGAGATCATCCAGAGTATATCCAATAGCTGCTCGGTGCTTCTTCAGAGTTTTCAATAATCTTTCTTCTTCTTGCTCTGAAAGGTTAGCACTAATAATAACAGGATATATTTCCTTTTCATCAAGATAAGCATACTTAAGATTATCAGGTAATGGTTTGAGTTCTAACACGGGATCACCCTTGGGTGGAGGGGGATCCCCAAGAATTTCAACGGGAAGGTTATGTTTCAGCATAGGTTCCTGTTTAAGGAACACTTCATCTATTTCCCTTCTGTCCTTCATAAACATATCGTTTTCATGGTCTAGCAAATATTGTTCTAACGGATCAGTAGAAGGAACAGCAATGGAAGCAAGACCAATAATCTCATCCTTACTAGGTGGTTCCCTATCACGAGGTTGTCTACAAAACTTAGCAAAATTAAACTCATGAGACATACCATCTATGCCAACGGTGACAGTATCTTTTTCACAATCAATCTTAGCACTAGCTGTATTCAAGAAGGGTCTACCAAAAATAATGGGACAAAAATCATCTTGTGGGGAACCAAGGACAAGAAAATCAACAGGGTATTTAACCTTCCCACACAAGACTTCAACATCTCTAACAATCCCAATAGGTTTAATGGTATCCCTATTAGCAAGCTTAATAGTAACATCATTGTCTTCTAATTCAACGGGTGCAATGTCGTGCATAATTTCTTTATATAGATCATAAGGTATCGCACTAGCACTAGCACCCATATCACATAAGCCATGATAACAATGATCTCCTATTTCAACAGAAATAACAGGCATGCCTACGAAAGGTCTATGTATATTAGTATCTGGTCTAGCAATATTAGCAGTCTCACCACAGAAATAAATAACATGCCCATCTAAATCATCATCCAGCAGATCTTTAACCACATCAATACTAGGTTCAACATTAATTTTCTTAGTAGGTGTATAAGTCCTAGTATTACTCTTACGAACAACAGTCAAAGCTTTAGCATGATCTTTTATCCTAACAGGAAATGGGGGTTTCTCAACATAAGTAGTAGGAACAATAAGATCACTATAGGTGATAGTCTTTTCTTCAACTGTAATAGGTGCAACTACTTTCACTTCAACAGGAGGATTATATTTAAACCACTTCTCTTTAGGGAGATCAACGTGAGTAGCAAAAGATTCACAGAAAGAAGCTACTATCTCAGAGTCAAGTCCATACTTAGCGCTAAATCCGCGAAAAGCATCGGTATCCATAAAAGATTTAACACAATCGAACTTAGGTGTCATACCTGACTCCTTACCATCGTCGGAACCCCAATCTTCAGAGTTGCGTTTAATTCTTTCCAGTAAGTCCCATTTGAAATCAATAGTCTTCAGCATATAAGAACCAGCATAGGAAGTATCGAGTAGGTTGCGATTATCAAGAGGAAGCCGAGCATAAAAGTTTTGAATAATCATTTCCCGAGAGAGCTCATGATTGGGGCATGAATATAACATTGACTTAAGCCTCCCCAAGCTTGAGCGATGCTTTCTCCTTCGCGAGGCCAGAAATTATATATGTAATTACGATCACGATGAACAAGATGCATAGGATAGAACTTCTGGTGAAATTCCAACTTTAATCACTTATAATTCCAAGATCTCGTATCATCACATAGCCTATACCATGTCAATGCATCTCCCTTCAAAGATAAAGGGAAGACCTTCCTTTTGACAACATCATCGGGAATACCTGCAAGCTTAAATAATCCACAAACTTCATCCACAAAGATAAGGTGTAAATCGGGATGCAATGTTCCATCTCCTGCAAATGGATTAGCTAGCAGTTTCTCTATCATACCCGAAGGAATCTCAAAGTAAATATTTTCATAAAGTTCAGTAGGTTGAGGAGCAACTCTTTGCTCTTCTGGTCGGGGTGAAGATACCCCAAACAAGCCCCTCAAAGGATTAGTTTCCATAGTGACAAGTAACAGAAGAATTCAGCACACTATATAAATGTTTCCTTACCAAGTTCCACTCACCAAAAGCGCTACACTCCCCGACAACGGTGCCAGAAAAGAGGCTTGATGACCCACAAGTGTAGGGGATCTATCATAGTCCTTTCGATAAGTAAGAGTGTCGAACCCAACGAGGAGCAGAACGAAATGATAAGCGGTTTTCAGGAAGGTTTTCTCTCCAAGCACCGAAATTGTAGGTAATAGATAGTTTTGTGATAAGATAAATAGTAACGAGTAACAATTAAATAAAGTAAATAAAGTGCAGCAAGGTGGCCCAATCCTTTATGTAGCAAAGGATAAGCCTAGACAATCTAATAATGAGAAAGGAGCTCCCGAGGACACATGGGAATTATCGTCAAGCTAGTTTTCATCACGTTCATATGATTCGCGTTCGGTACTTTGATAATTTGATACATGGGTGGACCGGTGCTTGGGTACTGCCCTTACTTGGACAAGCACCCCACTTATGATTAACCCCTATTGCAAGCGTCCGCAACTACAAAATAAGTATTAAGGTAAACCTAACCACAACATTAAACATATGGATCCATATCAGCCCCTAACGAAGCAACGCATAAACTAGGGTTTAAGCTTCTGTCACTCTAGCAACCCATCATCTACTTATTACTCCCCCATGCCTTCCTCTAGGCCCAAATAATGGTGAAGTGTCATGTACTCTACGTTCACATAACACCACTAGAGGAAAAGACAACATACATCTCATCAAAATATCGAACGAATACCAAATTCATATGACTACTAATAGCAAGACTTCACCCATGTCCTCAGGAACAAACGTAACTACTCACAAAGCATATTCATGTTCATAATGAGAGGGGTAATAATGTGCATTAAGGATCTGAACATATGATCTTCCACCAAGTAAACCAATTAGCATCAACTACAAGGAGTAATCAACACTACTAGCAACCCACAGGTACCAATTTGTGGTTTTGATACAAGATTGGATACTAGAGATGAACTAGGGTTTTGAGAGGATATGGTGCTGGTGAAGATGTTGATGGAGATTGACCCCCTCCCGATGAGAGGATCGTTGGTGATGACGTTAGTGATGATTTCCCCCTCTCGGAGGGAAGTGTCCCCGGCAAAACAGCTCCGCCGAAGCCCTAGATTGATTCCGCCAAGGTTCCGCATTGTGGCGGTGGAGTTTCGTCCCGTAAGCTTGCCGATGATTTTTTTCCAGGGTAAAAGCTCTAATATAGCAGAAGATGGACACCGGGGGCCCACCAGGGGATCCAGGAGACAGGGGGCGCGCCCAGTAGGGGGGGGGCGCCCTCCACTCTCCTGGACAGGGTGTGGGCCCCCTGGTGTATTTCTTTCACCCAATAATTCTTATTAATTCCAAAAACATGTTTCGTGGAGTTTCAGGATTTTTGGAGCAGTGTAGAATAGGTTTCCAATGTTTGCTCCTTTTCCAGCCAGAATTCCAGCTGCCGGCATTCCCCCTCTTCATGGTAAACCTTGTAAAATAAGAGAGAATAGCCATAAGTATTGAGATATAATGTGTAATAACAGCCCATAATGCAATAATTATTGATATAAAAGCATGATGCAAAATGGACGTATCACATTTCCACAGTCTTAGCTAATGCTCTGTTTAGTGTATATGTTTCTATTTCAAGTGCATATCCCCGAAATGATAAGGGTAGATTGATAATTAAAATCATTGACCTTACCATGTCCAAAAAAGTTCGGTTACACCTTTCAGATACTCCATTTCTGTGTGGAGTTCCTGGAGGAGTATGTTGTGAGACAATTCCACAATCACTTAGATGTCTCATAAACTCATGACTCAGATATTCTTCTCTGCCATATGATCATAGAAATTAATCTTCTTGCCACGATGATTCTCAACTTCCTCTGAAATTGCTTGAACTTTTTAAATGTTTCAGACCTATGTTTTGTCAAGTAAATATATCCATATCTACTTAAATCACCAGTGAAGGTTACGAAGTATAAGTATCTACCCCGCCCTGGAATACTCATTTGACCACATACATCACTATGTATTATATCCAATAATTCAAGCACCCGTTCTGGATGACCAATAAATGGAGTTTTAGTCATTTTACCATCAGACAAGCTTTGCATGTTTCAAAAGATTCACAATCAAATGATGTTAACACTCCATCTTTATGAAGCTTTTGCATACGTTTCTTTCCGGTATGACCAAGACGATAGTGCCACATGCATGTGGTATTATCAGTCTTCTTAATACATTTAGCATTAATGTTATAGACAACCTTTTCATGTTCAAGATCTAATGTGAATAATCCAGCAATCATGGGTGCAAATCCATAAAACATATCCTTATAATATATTGAACAACCATTGTTCTCTGACTTATAAGAACAACCTTCATTTATCAAACATGATCTAAAGATAATGTTCTTACATAAATTTGGAACAAAATAACAATTACTTAGTTCTAAAACCAATCCTGAAGGTAATTTCAAATACATGACACCAATGGCTTGAGCAGCGATCCCATCACCATTCTCGACACGCATCACAACTTCATTTCATCTCAGCTTCTGAATATTCCATAGTCCCTGCATCATGTTGCAAATGTTAGCTACAAATCCGGTATCAAATATCATGATTTGGAATTTCCGATGAGTAGAATATCAATAACATTAACCTATATGATTTTTATACCTTTACCAGTTGACTTGTTCTTCTTATCCGCTAGATACTTCAAGCATTTTCTTTTCCAGTGTCCTTTCTCTTTGCAGTAAAAACATATAGTCTCGCGAGAAGCTCCACCCCTGTTTCTTTTGGTGTTGCATTTTGTTTTGAAACTTTCTGTCTTGTTTATCAACAACTTTTGTTGATTCTGCAATGCATTTTCATGGTTCTTGAGAATTGCTTCATAAAGCAAAGAGAACATCAAATCATTCTCTAGTGTTTAAGTAATATCCACTCCCATTGCAGTTACACTATCATAATAGTCTGCAAACCTGTCACCTTGCTCAACTATCTTGCATTCATTCATTGCTTCAGTCATTTCATGAACTTCAACTAGTGTTTGTGGTACATAAATTCAGTGCCTCGACAATCTCGATGGTACTGAATTGTTCATAACATTTCCTTAACACTTGATCCATGCATGATAGCATAATATTTTTTCATGAAACTGAAATCATTCTCATGCGATAAAGACACATTGATGACATCTTGAGATGCTCCAGGCACCGGGTAGTCACCAAGTGGTTGATCCAGCGAATATTCTTTCTTAGCAATCTTGAGAATGTATCTCAGAGTGTGGATCCAATCCTCATAGTTTCCACAATTTGCAGTCAACTTTTGTTTCTCAAACAGAGGTGCTAAATTTAAACAATTGCAAGCCATTGATCTACAATAGTAAACACAAGATTCAATTTAGATATTTTAATAATTAAACATTGCACTTAGTTTTTAACTAGCAATATAAAATATACTCCCACTCAAATTAATATCTCTCATAATTAACATTGAGTGATTAAAGATCCAAATATAGTTCTCAATCATTGATGTGGAAATCACTGACGACAAGAATTTTGACCGGTGGGTGATAACCCACAAGTGTAGGGGGTCGCAACAGTTTTCGAGGGTAGAGTATTCAACCAAAATTTATTGATTTGACACAAGGGGAGCCAAAGAATATTTTCAAGTATTAGCAAACGAGTTGTCAATTCAACAACACCTAGAGAACTAAATATCTGCGGCAAAGTGATCAATAGCATAATAGTATGATAGTTTGATATCAGTGGTAACAATAGCAATAGTAATGGTAATAGTAGGAGTATCAGTTTTATAGTGATTGTAATGGCAGCAGCAACGAAAGTAACTTAGCAAAAACCAGTATGCGAAAGACTTAGACATTGGATTAGTGATGGATAATTATGTTGGATGACATTCATCATGTAACAGTCATAACCTAGAGCAACACGGAACTAGCCCCAATTCGTCAATGTAATGTAGGCATGTATTCCGTATATAGTCATACGTGCTTATAATAAGAAGTTGCATGACATCTTTTGTCCTACCCTCCTGTGGCAGCGGGGTCCATAAGGATATCTAAGGGATATTAAGGCCTCATTTTAATAGAGAACCAGAAAAAAGCATTAGCACATAGTGAATACATGAACTCCTCAAACTATGGTAATCACCGGAAAGAATGCCAATTATTGTCACCTTGGGGTATGCTGATCATAACATGTAATAGGTTCATACAGCTTGCAATTAGGATCAAGAAAAAAAATATTCATGCAAACATAAAGGGTTCAGATCTGAAATCACGGCACTTGGGCCCTAGTGACAAGCATTAAGCATAGAAAAGTCATAGCAACATCAATCTCAGAACATAATGGATACTAGGGATCAAGCCCTAACAAAAATAACTCGATTACATGATAAATCTCATCCAACCCATCACCGTCCAGCAAGCCTACGAAGGAATTACTCACTCCCGATGGTGAGCATCATGAAATTGGTGATGGAGGATGGTTGCTGATGATGAAGGCGTCGAATCCCCCTCTCTAGAGCCCTGAACGGACTCCAGATCAACCCTCCCGATGAAGAACATGAGGTGGTGGCGGTTCCGTATCATAAAATGTGATGATTCCTTCTCTCTGATTTTTTTCTAGACGTATAGGTACTTATGGAGTTGGAGTTAGGGTTGCGGGAGCTGCCAGGGCCCCACAAGCTTGCAAGATACACCCTGGGGGGTGGCGCACCCCCTGGGCTTGAGGCACCCTGGTGGCCCCCTCTGGTATTTCTCTTCGCCATTATTTATTTATATATTCTGAAAATATTCTCCTAAATTTTTAGCTCAATCTGAGAACTTTTATTTCTGCACAAAAACAACACCATGGCAATTCTGCTAAAAACAATGCCAGTCCGGGTTAGTTCCATTCAAATCATCCAAATTAGAGTCGAAAACAAGAGCAAAAGTGTTTGGGAAAGTAGATACATATAGGACGTATCATTGGGCAAATTATTGCCGATCATATCACCATATGACTCTTGTTCATCTTTCGATGCTTTGTGCTCCGAGATGAGAATTATTCTGCTAGAACTTGAACATAACCTGGTGCTATCTGCACACATGGTCTGACGATCTCCGTCTTACATTTCTCATCTCGTTTGAACTCATGTGGACAGGGCAAACACCAATATGTTAGAATGTCATGGACAGTTGCAACAGTGGGAAGAGCACCTTTTAACTTTATATTTACTGTGAGAGATCACCCTAATAATTGACTACTACACAATCAAATCGTGAAAACAACAAGAGATGAATATCTCAGGAAGTTCATAAAAGCATGATATGGTATAGACCTGGGCGCCGGGAATCTCTGTGATAGTCTTCAATCTCCAGTTGAAGCATCGTGACGGCCAATATTTGATTGTCGGGCAACCGTTTCAAAAATATTGCCGTGGCGGTAGTTTCAGAAAACATTGTCATGGCGACTGTTTCAGTAAACATTGTTGTGGCACGAAATTCAGAAATTCTGCCATGGTACGAAATTATAGCTCCTCGTCCCGCGCCTAGTACACCTTCTCCTCATGAGGGATCCTTCGTGTATGGTTGCCATCGTAACTGGTAACATGTAGGCTATTTCTATGAAATTTACATTAATGTGGCAATCTCGTCGTTCCAACCATCATGTAGTGACACGCATACCACTTAATATTACAACATATAACCATCTCATACATAAACTCATTATCATGACAAAGGCTATACACTACTACAGGATGCTGCTAACGCGATACTACGATCAGAGACCCTTTGACGAAACCGTGTGCGGTGCATTAATCTCAAACGATGGTGTAAAAAATCGTCAAAAAAGGTGCAAAGCGTTTGCGATGGCGGAGCCTGCTACCTCTTGAGCACTGCGTTGGATTTCCCCGAAGAGGAGAGGATGATGCAGCAAAGTAGCGTAAGTATTTCCCTCAGTTTTGAGAACCAAGGTATCAATCCAGTAGGAGACCACGCACAAGTCCCTCGTACCTACACAAAACGATAGCAACTCGCAACCAACGCTTAGGGGTTGTCAATCCCTTCACGGTCACTTACGAGAGTGAGATCTGATAGAGATAATATTTTTGGTATTTTCGATAGATAGATGCAAAGTAAAAAGTAAAACGCAAAGTAAAACAAAGCAAGTAAATAAAGTGATAGAGATTGATATGATAAGAATAGACCCGGGGGCCATAGGTTTCACTAGTGGCTTCTCTCGAGAGCATAAGTATTCTACGGTGGGTGAACAAATTACTGTTGAGCAATTGACAGAATTGAGCATAGTTATGAGTATATCTAGGCAATGATCATGTATATAGGCATCACGTCCAAAACAAGTAGATCGAAACGATTCTGCATCTACTACTATTACTCCACTCATCGACCGCTATCCAGCATGCATCTAGACTATTAAGTAAAAACAGAGTAACGCTTTAAGCAAGATGAAGGAGTACGTCGGTGGAGCGTCAGGGGGCCCACAAGGTAGGGGGGCGCGCCCAGGGGGGCGCCCTCCACCCTCATGACCGCCTCTGGCACTTCTTGGAGTAGGGTCCAAGTCTCCTGGATCACGTTCGGTTGGAAAATCACGATCCTGAAGGTTTCATTCCGTTTGGACTCTGTTTGATATTCCGTTTCTTCGAAACACTGAAATAGGAAAAAACAACAATTTTGGGCTGGGCCTCCGGTTAATAGGTTAGTCCCAAAAGTAATATAAAAGTGGAAAATAAAGCCTAATGTAGTCCAAAACAGTAGATAAAGTAGCATGGAGCAATCAAAAATTATAGATACGTTGGAGACGTATCAGGCATCCCGAAGCTTAATTCCTGCTCGTCCTCGAGTAGGTAAATGATAAAAAAGAATTTTTGATGCGGAGTGATACTTTGGCATAATTTCAATGTAAATCTTCTTAATTGTGATATGAATATTCAGATCCGAAAGATTCAAGACAAAAGTTCATATTGACACAAAAATAATAATACTTCAAGCATACTAATCAAAGCAATCATGTCTTCTCAAAATAACATGGCAAAAGAAAGTTCATCCCTACAAAATCATATAGTTAGGCTATGCTTCATTTTCGTCACACAAAGATGTTCCCAACTTCTATACCCTCGATGACAAGCCAAGCAATTGTTTCATACTTAAATAATCTCAAACTTTTTCAACCTTCATGCAATACATGAGCGTGAGCCATGGATATAGCACTATGGGTGGAATAGAATATGATGATGGGGATTGTGTGGAGAAGACAAAAAAGGAGAAAGTCTCACATCAACTAGGCGTATCAACGGGCTATGGAGATGACCATCAATAGATATCGATGTGAGTGAGTAGGGATTGCCATGCAACGGATGCACTAGAGCTATGAATGCTCAACAAAAGAAAACTAGTGGGTGTGCCAACTCGCTTGCTCACGACGACCTAGGGCATTTGAGGAAGCCCATCGTAGGAATATACAAGGCAAATTCTATAATTAAAAATTCCCACTAGTATGAAAAGGACAACTTTATGAGACTCACTACATGGGGAACAAGTTGCTACTTTGAAGCACAATATATGAGACTCACTACATGTAGAACAAGGTGCTACTTTGAAGAACAAGTGTGGAAAAGATAGTAGCATTGCCCTTTTTTTGGGCCTTTTTTTTCTTTTGGCCTTTCTCTTTTTTTATTTGGGCAATGCTCTAATAATGATGATCATCACACTTCTATTGATTACAACATAAGGATTACAACTCGAAACTTAGAACAAGATATGCCTCTATATGAATGCCTCCGGCGGTGTACCGGGATGGTGCAATGAATCAAGAGTGACATGTACGGAAAATAATGCATGGTGGCTTTGCCACAAATACGATGTCAACTACATGATCATGCAATGGCAATATGACAAAAGTAATGTATGTCATGATAATGATGGTGGAAGTTGCATGGCAATATATCTCGGAATGGCTATGGAAATGACATGATAGGTAGGTATGGTGGCTGTTTTGAGGAAGATATAAGGAGGTTTATGTGTGATAGAGCATATCCTATCATGGGGTTTGGATGCACCGACGAAGTTTGCGCCAACTCTCAAGGTGAGAAAGGGCAATGCACGGTACCGAAGAGGCTAGGAAAGGCGGAAAGGTGAGAGTGCGTATAATCCATGGACTCAACATTAGTCAAAAGAACTCATATACTTATTGCAAAAATTTAGAAGTAATCAAAAATTCAAGTACTACGCGCATGACCCTAGGGGGATATATTGGTAGGAAAAGACCATCGCTCATCCCCGACCGCCACTCATAAGGATGCACAAGCCAGGTACACTTCATGTTTCAAATTTGTTACACAACTTTAACCATACGTGCATGCTACGGGACTTGCAAACTTCAACACAAGTATTTCTCAAATTCATAATCACCCAACTAGCATGACTTTGATATTATCACCTCCATATCTCAAAACAATTATCAAGCATCAAACTTATCTTAGTATTCAACGCACTCAAAAGAAAGTTTCACATATCTTGAACACCAAGTATATTAACGTTAAGCAAATTACCATGCTATTAATGACTCTCAAATAATCTAAATGAAGCATGAGAGATCAATAGTTTCTTTAAAACAAATCCACCACCGTGATTCAAAAGATATAAGTGAAGTACTAGAGCAAAAATTATCACGCTCAAAAGATATAAGTGAAGTACTATGAGCAAAACTATCAAGCTGAAAAGATATAAGTGAAGCACATAGAGTATTCTAACAAATTCCAATTCATATATGGCTCTCTCAAAAGGTGTGTACAGCAAGGATGATCATGGTAAACTAACAAGCAAAGACACAAATAATACAAGACGCTCCAAGCAAAACACATATCATGTCGGTGAATAAAAATATAGCTCCAAGTAAATTACCGATGGAAGTGGACGAAAGAGGGAATGCCTTCCGGGGCATCCCCAAGATTTTACTCTTTGGTGTCCTTGGATTATCTTGGGGGTGCCATGGGCATTCCCAAGCTTAGGCTCTTGCCACTCCTTGTTCCATAATCCATCAAAAGAATTCACCCAAAACTTGAAAACTTCACAACACAAAACTCAATAGAAATCTCGTGAGCTCCGTTAGAGAAAGAAAACAAAAGACTACTTCAAGGTACTGTAATGAACTCATTGTTTATTTATTTTGGTGTAAACCTACTGTATTCCAACTTCTCTATGGTTTATAAAATATTTTACTGGCCATAGATTCATCAAAATAAGCAAACAACACACGTAAAACAGAATCTGTCAAAAACAGAACAGTCTGTAGCAATCTATAACTAACACAAACTTCTGGAACTCTTAAAATTCTACCAAAATAGGAAGTCCTGGAAAATTTGTTTTTTGATCAGCACAAAAAAGAATCAACGCAAAAACACGTTTCTGTGATTTATCATAACTAAATTCGTGCACGCAAAGTTTCTGTTTTTCAGCAGAATCAAATCAACTATCATCGTAGGTTATCCTATAGGTTCTACTTGGCACAAACACTAATTAAAACCACATCCAAACAGAGGCTAGATGGATTATTTATTCCTAAACAGAATCTAAAACAAAAAACACAAAATAAAATTGGGTTTCCTCCCAACAAGCGCTATCGTTTAACGCCCCTAGCTAGGCATAAAAGCAAGGATAGATCTAGGTATTGCCATCTTTGGTAGGCAATCCATAAGTGGCTCTCATGATAGATTCATATGGTAATTTTATTTTCTTTCTAGGGAAGTGTTACATGCCCTTCTTTAAGGGAAATTGGAATCAAATATTCCCTTCCTTCATATCAATAATTGCACCAATCGTTCTAAGGAAAGGTCTACCAAGAATAATAGGACATGAAAGATTGCAATCTATATCAAGAACGATAAAATCTATGGCACATAATTCCTATTTGCAACAATAAGAACTTCATTGATTCTTCCCATAGGTTTTTTAATAGTGGAATCCGCAAGATGCAAGTTTAGAGAGCAATCATCAAAATCACGGAAATCTAGCAA
Organism: Triticum dicoccoides; assembly: GCF_002162155.2. Lineage (NCBI taxonomy): Eukaryota > Viridiplantae > Streptophyta > Magnoliopsida > Poales > Poaceae > Triticum > Triticum dicoccoides. The sequence continues at coordinate 281,862,512 of NC_041391.1, forward strand.
ATCACATAAAGTTTTGGGAATAGTAGAGACACTAGCACCCAAATCACACAAAGCATGAAACTCATAATCTTTAATTTTAATTTTTATAGTAGGTTCCCACTCATCATATAGTTTTCTAGGGATAGAAACTTTCAACTCAAGTTTTTCTTCATAAGATTGCATCAAGGCATCAACAATGTGTTCGGTAAAGGCCTTATTTTTACTATAAGCATGAGGAGAATCTAGCACGGATTGCAACAAGGAAATACAACCAATCAAAGAGCAATTTTCATAATTAAATTCCTTGAGATCCAAAATAGTGGGTTTAGCAACATCACGGTTTTTATTTATTTCAATCCCACTATCATCAAATTCATCATCAAGATCTAGAAACTCCGAATTCTTAGAATGCCTTCTAGGTAAAGGAATATAATCTTCAGATTCATCAAGATTCATATTGCAAAACAAAGATTTAATGGGGGACACATCAATAACTTTTAGATCTTCATCTTGATTTTCATAGGAATTCGGTTTAGCGGCCATCTTATTGACTAAGGTAGCTTGCATATCTGAAATTTCAGCGGTCATCTTTTCAAGACGAGCAATTTGGGCCCTTATACCATCAAATTCCTTAGACATATCATCGAGTTCTTTATTCATATAACTCATAAAACTTTTTTTCCTTAAGCTCGTTTCTGAAGAAATTATTGTGCTCAAATTGCAAAACCATAAACTTTCTAACATTGCTTTCGATCTCCTCTAGCTTTTTAAGGTGAAGGTCACCAAATCTAGGTAGAGCCATCGCAACAAATAAGCAAACTAACACACGAGCAAACAGAAAGGCAACGAGAAAAAGGCAAACGGAAAAGAGAGGAGGAGATTGGGAAAGAGAGGGCAAATAAAACGGCAAGGGTGAAGTGGGGGAGAGGAAAACGAGAGGCAAATGGCAAATAATGTAATGCGAGAGATAGGGATTGCGATGGGTACTTGGTATAGTTGACTTGCTTGCGTGAGCCTTCCCGGCAACGGCGCCAGAAATCCTTCTTGCTACCTCTTGAGCACAGCGTTGGATTTCCCCGAAGAGGAGAGGATGATGCAGCAAAGTAGTGTAAGTATTTCCCTCAGTTTTTGAGAACCAAGGTATCAATCCAGTAGGAGACCACACACAAGTCCCTCGTACCTACACAAAACGATAGCAACTCGCAACCAACGCTTAGGAGTTGTCAATCCCTTCACGGTCACTTACGAGAGTGAGATCTGATAGAGATAATATTTTTGGTATTTTTGATAGATAGATGCAAAGTAAAAAGTAAAAGGCAAAGTAAAACAAAGCAAGTAAATAAAGTGATAGAGATTGATATGATAAGAATAGACCCGGGGGCCATAGGTTTCACTAGTGGCTTCTCTCAAGAGCATAAGTATTCTACGGTGGGTGAACAAATTACTGTTGAGCAATTGATAGAATTGAGCATAGTTATGAGTATATCTAGGCAATGATCATGTATATAGGCATCACGTCCAAAACAAGTAGATCGAAACGATTCTGCATCTACTACTATTACTCCACTCATCGACCGCTATCCAGCATGCATCTAGAGTATTAAGTAAAAACAGAGTAATGCTTTAAGCAAGATGACATGATATAGAGGGATAAATTCATGCAATATGATAAAAAACCCATCTTGTTATCCTTGATGGCAACAATACAATACGTGCCTTGTAACCCTTTCTGTCACTGGGTAAGGACTCCACAAGATTGATCCCAAAGCTAAGCACTTCTCCCATTGCAAGAACTACCAATCTAGTTGGCCAAACCAAAAAGGATAATTCGAAGAGAGTTGCAAAGATAACTCAATCATACATAAAAGAATTCAGAGAAGAATCAAATATTTTCCATAGATAATACTGGATCATAAACCCACAATTCATCGATCTCAACAAACACACCGCAAAAAGAAGATTACATCGAATAGATCTCCACGAGAGAGGGGGAGAACATTGTATTGAGATCCAAAAAGAGAGAAGAAGCCATCTAACTACTAGCTATGGACCCGAAGGTCTGAAGTAAACTACTCACACTTCATCGGAGGGGCTATGGTGTTGATGTAGAAGCCCTCCATGGTGGATGCCCCCTCCGGCGGAGCTCCGAAACAAGATCTCGTTGATACAGAAGGTTGCAGCGGTGGAATTAGGTTTTTGGCTCCTGTTCTGATCATACGGGGATACGTAGGTATATATAGGAGGAAGGAGTACGTCGGTGGAGCGTCAGGGGGCCCACAAGGTAGGGGGGCGCGCCCAGGGGGGCGCCCTCCACCCTCGTGACCGCCTCTAGCACTTCTTGGAGTAGGGTCCAAGTCTCCTGGATCACGTTCGGTTGGAAAATCACGATCCTGAAGGTTTCATTCCGTTTGAACTCCGTTTGATATTCCGTTTCTTCGAAACACTGAAATAGGCAAAAAACAACAATTCTGGGTTGGGCCTCCGGTTAATAGGTTAGTCCCGAAAGTAATATAAAAGTGGAAAATAAAGACCAATATAGTCCAAAACAGTAGATAAAGTAGCATAGAGCAATCAAAAATTATAGATACGTTGGATACGTATCAGAGCCATCAAACATGGTTCAGATTTTAGTTGTGTGCGCGATGCAGGGCACATGGTTAATCCATTCCAACTGTTTGTGATGAGCCAGAACAATAGAAACAGGCAGCCATATCAATGTGTGTGCGATATACGACATAAAGTTAACTCCAATGAACTGTTTGCTATTAGGGAGTGCAACAGAAATAGTTAGCCAGATCAAGATGTGTGTGATATACGACATATGGTTCACTCAGATGAACTATTTTCGATTAGGGAACACAACAGAAACGGTTCAACTTAACAAGATGTGTGTGATATGTCGCATATAGTTCACATGGATGAACTATTTGCAATGAGCCAAAAGAACACAAATGAGTCATGTAAACAAGATGTGTGTGATACGTGGCAAACAGCCGACTCAGATGAACTGTTTGCGATGAGAAATTACAACACAGACGGTTAATACAGTTAGTTCGTGTGCGATTCTGTGTGTACAAAAAACTTTAAAAAATGCAAACTAGTTGTGTGCGGTGGCTAGGAGTATCGCACATGATGCGTCTGCGAGTACTTGTGTGCGATGATTAGTAAGTTACACATACGTTTCCTTATGTTAACATGTGTGTGAATTTGCAATATGGACAATTAATATGCAAATGCCTTCTGGACATCGAGTACACGCTTAAATTCAATGAACTGTGTACGATACTAATACTTTCCATGAAAATTTAAGAACTTGGGTAACATCATTTGAGTAGCATATATATAGTGGTTACACTATTCGACAAAAGGAGGACCTTCATAACATAGTTTTGACAACCATATGGTCCATATCTACATGCTTAACATAGTTACAACTATCACATTTTAAGAGGCTAAGGGCCAACAACCATATGGTTCGTATCTACATACTTAACGTAGTAACAGCTAGCACATTCTAAGAGGCTAAGGGCCAACAACCAAAACTATCCGCTGGAAGCAGCTTGATCACGGCGACTCGACATCTTGTTGATGAAAAGGAAGAGCCCTCCCGTGCGTTGGTAGAGCATGATTAGAACAATGTCTCCAATTTTCCAATATGGCTGCATTTCCACGACAAGCGAGAACTTGCTAATTTGAATGGTTCCATTTCTGCAGGAAATGCAGTACCTTGCAATCACTTTGGCGTTATTAGCAGGCACAAGTGTAATTCGACCATGCTGGGTAATCGATCCAGGAACTACTACAACGGGCAATTGTAGAATAAAAACCAATCGCAACATATCATTGAAGATATATATAGTTTATCAGCATCAACATTAAAATAAGACTTTTTACCAGCATTTTGTGCACACAATTGGTCTTGTTCAATGTGTGCACCATAGGTATAATTAATCCCATCCAAAATCCAGCGTTCATACATTGTGCTATCTCTGTCAGATTATCAACAAAGTTTATGACATGCTTCAAGTCCTTCCAGTGAAATTTGGTACGCTTAGTAACATACATATCATTCACTATGCATCCAACATATCCTGCTTAAATGGTGGAAAGGTATTATTTATTCATAACATGGCAAAAGAATATATAGTGCACATAAATTGGTAAATAGAATTTGTTACTGCCTAGGAACGGAGTCAGAAAATAAAATCACAATTGGTTTCTTAAATAGTGATCAATTAGTCAGAACAAATACCCCAATTTTGCTAAGTAATATGACATCATGGAGAAAGTTGAAAGGACACTAACCTCAATCAGATTTTGACCGGCTGATGACGTTGGGGAAGTAAACATCCATGTTTATTAGACCAGGCAGTGGGGCACGCACTAGAATTTTATTGCCAGCTTTCAGTTCATAACACTTAGACATTTTTCTCCAAAGATCCGCATTAAATTAGGAGTGACCATCTTTATCAAGTTTTACGCTAACCGTCATTGTAAATCCATGTTGTGTTGTCAATATGACATCCTGGGAGTCATCAACAAAGTAAAGCCCAAGATTTCCTTCTACTCCTGTTCTTGCAAAGCAAGGGATGTACTACTTGAAATGAAAATTAAGATAGTAAATTAGATATATTGAAATAACAAAGCAAGATGCAAATATGGGAGTAACTGATAGAACATATCAATATATAGATGAAAGCAAAGTAAAAAATATATAATTAAAAATAGATAATGTAACAAAGATTTGTTGCAAATATATAGATAATGTAGAAACACACGATATATGTTCACAAATTTAGGCCATGCCGACCGTGGTAGGTTGAGATTGAACATACCGAGCGCTCCTTGAAGTCATCCGGAATGGTGAGATAGAACTTCATTTCCGACTGGCTACAACCACACTTGCCCGATTTGTGCTCGCACTGTGGACACATGCATGAACACCCACGAATTAGCTAGAACAAAAATGATTGAACATGGATTTCCGCTGGTTGATTAATAGCGACGGATGGGCTGCGATAAGAGATGAGTGAATATTTCGCTAAGTTGATTACCTTCTCCATGAGAATAATCCCCGGCCCAATCCCGCAGAAAACCCCAGTCGACCAGAGTCTAGAATGTCGGTGCAGATAGGCACTGAAAAGCGGTAGGGGCAAAATCCTGTGCCGTTTGGAGCGCAACCTCCGCCCGCTGATAACAGCCGTCGTGCTTAGGGTGGCCGCTGTGATAGAAGTTGATGAGGTGCAAAGTTGCGGAGGAGTCCGCGGTGAGTGGGTGAGGACAAAGTGGGTGAGGGTTTTCTTTTTTCCTTTTGCATGTGTGAGTGAACACACACGGTTCGCGGAGGCGACGGAGATGAATCGAGCCGATAGTAAATCACCGAGATTGAATGGGAATCCAAATTTTCTTTGTCCTTTCTCCATGAGTTTTTTTCAACTATGAACATAAACCCTGCTAATCACCGTGTTCAAATTTGGTACTTTTCTGGGTTCATTTACAATATTTAGGGGATTATGTGCATTCTCTAGGCATTAATGCACATAATTCAAGTTCAAACAATCGATGCTTGAAAAGGTGCACGAGAACGGTCTGGAAAACCATGATCGTGCTACTTAGTAAATTCTCATGCCTTTTACAAGGAATGGGAAGATATTTCAAGGAAATGTGTTTACTAGGTACTATACAAAAATGAAATACATGCTTGGAACACATGACGCCTGGTGTGGTGCCATGGTATGGCCTCACCATGCCCTAGTAAAAATTTGAGAATGTTTGTCCTATGTCGTCATGCACACCATTCATAAATCAAACCATCACCGAGGAAATTTCATGGTTTCGTGGGGGAAATCAGCAAGATTGAAGGGGTCGGGAATCCAAATTTCCTTCCTAGCTTGTCATTCAGTTTTTTCTACAATCAACATACCCCCTCGAATGCAAGTGTTCAAATTTGGCATTTTTCCGGGCTCATTTACCATATTAGGGGATCATGTGCATTTTCTAGGCATTAATCCACATAATTCAAATTCAAAGAATTGGTGCATGAAAAGGTGCACATGAACGGTCTGGAAAAACCATACTCATGGTATTTAGTAAATTCTCAGGCCTTTTACAAGGAATGGGCAGAGATTTCAAGGGAATGTGTGGCAATAGTCAACCACAAACGCGTCATTTACTGGGTTATCAACTATAGAAAAATGAAATAATGCTTGAAAAACATGACGCCTGGCATGGTGCCATGGTATGGCCTCACTGTGCCCTGGTTAAAAGCTGAAAAGGTTTGATTTATGTCGTCATGCACGTCCTTCATAAATCAAACCATCACCGAGGAAGTTTCATGCTTTCGAGAGGGAAATCACCAAGATTGAAGGGGAATCGAAATTTCCGTCCTAGTTTGTCATTCAGTTTTTTTCCCAACGATCAACATACCGCCTCAAATGCAACATGTTCAAATTTGACGTTTTTCGGGCTCATTTACCATATTTAGGGGATTATTTGCATTTCTAGGCATTAATGCACATAATTCAAATTTGAACAATTGGTGCATGAAAAGGTGCACAAGAACAGCCTGGAAAACCATTCTCGAGGTATTTAGTATATTCTCATGCCTTTTACAAGGAATGGGCATATATTTCAAGGAAATGTGTGGCAATAGTCAACCATAAACGCATCGTTTACTGGGTTAACAACTATACAAAAATGAAGTACACGCTTGGAAAACATGACGCCTGGCATGGTGCCATGGTATGGCCTCACCGTGCCCTGCTAAAAATTTGAGAATGTTTTCCTTATGTCATCATGCACGCCTTTCATAAATCAAACCATCACCGAGGAAGTTTCATTGTTTCAAGGGGGAAAACACCAAGATTGAAGGGGGGTCCAAATTTCCTTTGTCCTTTGTCCATGAGTTTTTTTCTACGATGAACATACACCCTGCAAATCACCGTGTTCAAATTTGGCACTTTTTCGTGTTCATTTACCATATTTAGGGGATTATGTGCATTTTCTAGGCATGAATGCACATAATTCAAGTTCAAACAATCGGTGCATGAAAGGGTGCACAAGAACGGCCTGGAAAACTATGTTGGTGCCATTTAGTAAATTCTCATGCCTTTTACAAGGAATGGATAGATATTTTGATGAAATGTGTGGCAATAGTCAACCACAAATGTTTGTTTATTGAGTTTTCAACTATAGAAAAATGAAATAAATGCTTGAAAAACATGACGGCTGGCATGGTGCCATTGTATGACCTCACCATGCACTGGTAAAAATTTGACAAGGTTTGTGTCGGTGTCAAAACCAGTGGATCTCGGGTAGGGGTCTCGAACTGTGCGTCTAAGGTTGATGGTAACAGGAGGCGGGGGACATGATGTTTACCCAGGTTCGGGCCCTCTCTATGGAGGTAATACCCTACTTCCTGCTTGATTGATCTTGATTAATATGAGTATTACAAGAGTTGATCTACCACCAGATCGTAATGGCTAAAACCCTAGAAGTCTAGCCTGTATGATTATGATCGCCTCTACGGACTAAGCCCTCCGGTTTATATAGACACCGGAGGGGACTAGGGTTGTACAAGGTCGGTTATAGAGAAAGGAATCTACATATCCGAACACCAAGCTTGCCATCCACGCAAAGGAGAAGCCCATCCGAACACGGGAAGAAGTCATCTGTCTTGTATCTTCATAGCCCATCAGTCTGGCCCACGTCACATAGGCCGGACGGTCGAGGACCCCTTAATCCAGGACTCCCTTAGTAGACCCTGAACCAGGCTTCAATAACGAGGTGTCCGACGCGCAAATTGTCTTCGGCATTGCAAGGCGGGTTCCTTCTCCGAATACTCCAAGATAGTCTTTGAACACAAGAATCGTGTCCGTCTTTGCAAAACAAATACCACACACAAACGTAGAGAGTATAGTATTTCACGAGTCCAATCCGTTGACAACTTTTTGTAGAGTGACATCACGTCGCCACCCGGCCATTATTTCGAACTGTTTTTAGCCTGCCACTCCATATTTCAAGATGCGGTTTCATTGGCACATCTTGTCAAAGCAGAGATCGTGTCCTCTTATTGCAGGATTCTCATCAATACGGGCGTGGGTAACCCAGTTGTGCCACCTGCACGGCCCTTGGGGAACATGCGAGTTTTAAGGCGAGTGGGAGGCTCTTGATATTTGCTACCTTTATAAGGAGATAAGGATTCACCCTTTTTCACCCACGCATTCTATCTCTCTCTCTGCCTACCCCATTCTCGAGGTCCAGCGCCCAAGTTCTCATCCTTTCTGCCCCAAGAAAGCACTCCAACCATGTCCGGATCTGGAGCGCAGGGCAAGTGTATGGCCTCCTCCGTCAAGGAGAAGGACATTACCAAGCTCCGGGAGGCTGGGTATTTGGCCAAGGAAATCACCCACCGGCTTCTGGCCTAGGGATAAATCGTCCCCACCCCGGAGCCCCATGAGAGGGTAGTATTCATCCCCCACTTCGTCCGCGGGTTGGGATTTCCTCTCCACCCGTTCGTCCGCGGACTCATGTTCTACTATGGGTTGGATTTCCACGATGTGGCCCCAACTCCTTCCTCAACATCTCGGCATTCATTGTCATGTGCGAGGCCTTCCTCCGCATCCCACCCCACTTTGGATTATGGTTAAAGATCTTCAATGTGAAGCCGAAGGTCGTGGACAGTCGACACGCGGAATGCGGAGGCGCCATGGTGAGCAAGATGCCCAACGTCACATGCCCAATAGGTAACTTTGTGGAGACCGTCAAAGGGTGGCAACAGCAGTGGTTCTACGTCACAGAGCCGCGCAACACCACCTAGGCCGCGGCTCCCGAATTCTAGTTCGGAGCCCCGATGGGGCTCACCTCCTGGCTAGAGAAGGGCCTGGACTGGTCTTCGTCGGTTGAGCTGACAACGCTTCAAACGCGCACCAGGAGCATGATAGACAAGAATATCCAGCTTGTTAATGTGATCCAGGTGATGCTTGTTTGCCGGATCCTCCCGTGCCAAAGCCAGACTTGCCATTTGTGGGAGTACGTTCCTGCCAAGCACCAGACCTTGAAGCAGTTCTTCGGCACTATGCACGAAGACATCTGGAAGGTGCTTTTCAATTCCAACAAGACATGGCCGGATACAACCAAGGACCATTGGCATGACTTGGCCCATCCCGCTAGTCCGGTAAGTTTTTTCATGTTTTCAAGGTGTATCCTTTACTCGTATACCCGAGGAAGACGCCTAAGACTACCTACTGATTCTCTCAGGGTTGGACAAAGAAGGTGGAGCAGATTCACTATCTAGCTACGCTGCCTGAAGACCCGACAATTCCACTACTGATGAAGATGCTGGTTCCGACGCCCTATCAAGCGCCGGAGAAGAAGGCCAAGGAGATCAGAGGTGGCCTCCATCATAAGGGCACTTTAGACGTGACGTCCAGAGACGTTGAGACTCATTCCTCCGCTGCCGAGGACGACTGAAGCGTCCAAGAAGGGGAAGGCTTCCCTCTCGGACAATTCCACAGCGGACACCGACAGCAGCTCGGAATGGCGCCCAAGGGATAAGCCCCTGGCCGAATCGTAATTACTCGAAGAAGCACTCATATATCCAGCCCTTTTCCTTTGTGGTTCTAAAATGTCAAATCATGTGCTGCAGCCCGGCCCGTTTCGTCCTCCAGCGATCCTCATCAATGGGGAATTCGCTGGACCCAAAGGTGATGGACAGCAGGTCCCTTCCGGCGGCCTCCTCTCCCAAGGCCATGGATGACACCAAGGTGTTGTCCCGAAGGACCCTAGGTCAGAGAGAGACGCAGGAGGCCATCAAGGCGGCGCCAGAGGGTGAAACCTCGGCCGCCGGACACATGGGGGAGGAAATCCCCATGGATACCGGCGATGGGGGCCATATCCAATTCGGCCCCCAGCCGAATACAATTCCGGAGACCTATACGGATCCGGAATTAGGCAAGCAGCCTCTTTTGAAAGAAGGAGGTGCGCCTATTCCACTAGTGACCTCTGTCCATCTAGAGGAACCGGATAATTTGCTGGAAGCTCTGCGAGGCACTTCCATTGTTGAGGAACACCGTATCCTTATGGGTACGGTGGTTGAGAGGGTGTGGTCCATTAAGAGCGACTGACCAACGCCTGTACCAGCCTTCTAACAGGTTTTGAGGTGAGAAACACAATTATATAAAAAGAATGTCATAGTATAGATAGTAGCCCCTGAGACTCTGTCCGGTGTTCGGAAAGAAAAGCCGAACAGAGGATCAAATAATTTTCACAGGAGACTAACCTGACCTGTCTATACGAATAAGGAGGCATCATTGCTGGCTACGACCTCTCATGCTGCTGAGGTCTCCGGACTAAAGTAGAGTCTAGAGCGGACCGAGGAAGAGCTCGGTCGTGTGAAGAAACAACTGGAAGACAATCAAGGTATACAATAACCTTGTCTATATTCAGGAAGGATGAATGATTTGTGCTGACTAAAGTGCCACGATATTTATTAGGAACGGCGACCAAGGTGGAAACCCTCAAGAAGGCGCTGGCCGAGGCCGAGGAGAGAGTGGCCAAGGAACAAGCCGCTCGTGAAAAGCACGAGGCCAGGGTCGGTGAGGTCCAGCAGGAGCTCCAGGACGCCATGAAGAAATGCGAGTCCTTGGAGAGCAACATTGCGGATCAAGAGCCCGAACGTGCCAAGGCCCGCCAAAGCACACACAATGCCCGGGTTGAAGCCCAGGGCACCCTCCAAGAAGTTCAGGAGGCCAGAAAAATCGCGGTGGGTAAGGTCTTTATTATGTAGAGCAAATATGTGAAGAAAAGGTTCCTCTTACAGACCCGGATTTGGAGTTCTCTAGGGGCGTTTGCGGATCTGCCGCGCAATGTTTTAGACGCTGCAGAGTTCTTCCGAGGTGAAGAGGGGAGCTCCACAGAGAAGCTGTTTTGGTCGCAATACCTTGTGTCAGAACATCCGGTGCCCTTTAGCGATCAGCTAAAATAGCTGGTCGAACTTCATAGGGTGGCCGAACTAGCCATGAAAGATTTAATAATTTGGCTATGGCTTGCCGAAGCCATACCCAGCAGCTACTTCGGCCTCGTGAAGCGGCTGGTCAATGCCTGCCCTCGGCTTGATGCCATCAAGCGGTCGATCTGCATCGAAGGCGCGTGAATGGCCTTCGTCCGAGTCAAGATACAATGGGTGAAGATGGACGCCGTGAAGCTTGCGACCGAGGCACCGCCCGCGGGCAAGGCGCACCGCACGCTCGAGCGGTATTTTGAAGATGTCCTGAAGGGATCTCGCATTGTAGAGGGGCAGTGTTCAAAAGACATTATCTTTGAATGAAGTCATTCATATTGTTCCTTCCTGTATTATGAAACAGAGCCGTTATGTAATATAATGCTTGTTTTTAAAATTTTACCTCCTGTGCGACCGTTTTGTTAAATCTGAGAGTTGGCCAGTCGTCGGCTTCAGCCCCCACGTTGGTAGTACGGGGGTGTTCGTGATGAATCTAAACACTCTTTATCCCAAAGTTTGGTCCTTAAAGGAGGTGTTTAGCGCAACGAACCAGGCAATCGGACTATGTTGCTTTATCACCCTCACTTAGCCATAGGAGTTTGACAATACAAATTTAGGGACAGCCCCTAGTGTTCATAGGTCCGAACTTGGGGTGTTGTAAACACCTGATCGGATAAAAACTGATTCATCGCATGATGCGGAAAAAATCGCAAAAGATTTGTAACCTCTCGGACAGCTGAGCGGCTCACGCCGCATCATGACAGTCAGTTTTCGGCTTTCTCTACTGAGGTGCTCATCCGGATAAACCAGGACACAATCGCAGTAGTTCTCCCTTTACTACTATAGTCGATATAGCGGAACGTAAGGTAGTAAGCACAGGAGCTGGGCAACCCAACTATTGACCAAAGACATGATTCGGAGCCGATGCATATAATGCTAAAGTTCGGGGTGCCGAACTATATTGTAAAAAAGTGTTCGGACTTTGTTGCCATGTTATGGGGCGTAATGAAGCCCCTATCGAATTAAGGCATACCAGAGTGTACCGATGCAATTGATAAGAATATAAAAAAAATGAAGTAATAGGCTAATGCCGCAGAAATTGGGCCGCAAACTATTTTCCATAATAGTTTGATTAATATGTCGAAGCGTATTTGTACAAGTAGTGCAATAAGCGTCAGGGCTATTTAACATGGCACGACCAAGGGAGAGCTGCGTGCGGGTCCTTAAAATAGGCATAACGATCGTTTAAAGAGACCACCTGGAAATTCCCTTATACGTCAATGCTCTTTGCCATCTTGGTGTATCCGTCCCTTGATAGGTCCGACAATCAGGCCATCAGGAAAGGCCTGGGAAAAAATAAACCTGAAAAGAAAAAGAAAAAGTCAAAGTATGTGGGTCCAGGGGAGGTTGAGCCGTATTATGGACCACGATCTAGTTGTGCCTCCGTCTATGCCCATGGTACTTTGAGCGCATATTTATGTACGTGCGGTATGAATGCCGCCGTTTGGTCGTGTCGGCGTCCTGGATTCGAGGGTATCCAGCCCTGCCTACCTGCGGCCCACCATGTGGCTTCATCGACGGCCTGGTATGGCCCAACTTCCATATCAGCAACACAAGACCCTCGCGAGGGGCCAAGCCTCGCAAGGCGGACGATGCCAAGACCCCCGAAGGAGTCGGCCTCCTCAGGCTGGCTCCTGAGGTGCGGAGAGTTCTATGCAGGTACCTCACGAGCCTTGATATGTCTCCAACGTATCTATAATTTTTGATTGTTCCATGCTATTATATTACCTGTTTTGGATGTTTATGGGCTTTACTTTACACTTTTATATCATTTTGGGACTAACCAACTAATCGGAGGCCCAACCCGAATTGTTGTTTTTTCGCCTATTTCAGTGTTTCAAAGAAAAGGAATATCAAACGGAGTCCAAATGGAATGAAACCTTCGGGAGCGATCTTTTTGGAACAAACGCAATCCAGGAGACTTGGAGTGGACGTCAAGAAGCAGCCGAGGCGACCACGAGGCAGGAGGGCGCGCCCCCACCCTCGTGGGCCCCTCATGGCTCCCCTAACCTACCTCCTTCGCCTATATATATCTACATACCCCGAAAACATCCAGGGGCACCAAGAAAAACTATTTCCACCGCCGCAACCTTCTGTATCCGCGAGATCCCATCTTGGAGCCTTCGTCGACGCTCCGCTGGAGGGGGAATCGACCACGGAGGGCTTCTACATCAACACCATAGCCTCTCTGATGAGTTGTGAGTAGTTTACCACAGACCTTCGGGTCCATAGTTATTTTGTAGATGGCTTCTTCTCTCTCTTTGAATCTCAATACAAAGTTCTCCTCGATCTTCTTGGAGATCTATTCGATGTAACTCTTTTTGCGGTGTGTTTGTCGAGATCCGATGAATTGTGGGTTTATGATCAAGTTTATTTAAATCTCCTCTGAATTTTTTATGTATGATTGGTTATCTTTGCAAGTCTCTTCGAATTATCAGTTTGGTTTGGCCTACTAGATTGATCTTTCTTGCAATGGGAGAAGTGCTTAGCTTTGGGTTCAATCTTGCGGTGTCCTTTCCCAGTGACAGCAGGGGCAGCAAGGCACGTATTGTATTGTTGCCATCGAGGATAAAAAGATGGGGTTTATATCATATTGCTTGAGTTTATCCCTCTACATCATGTCATCTTGCCTAATGTGTTAATCTATTCTTATGAACTTAATACTCTAGATGCATGCCGGATAGCGGTCGATGTGTGGAGTAATAGTAGTAGATGCAGAATCGTTTCGATCTACTTGTCGCGGACATGATGCCTATATACATGATCATGCCTAGATATTCTCATAACTATGCACTTTTGTATCAATTGCTCGACAGTAACTTGTTCACCCACCGTAATACTTATGCTATCTAAAGGGAAGCCACTAGTGAAACCTATGGCCCCCGGGTCTATCTTTTACCATATAAGTTTCCGATCTACTTTATTTGCAATCTTTACTTTTCAATCTATATCATAAAAATACCAAAAATATTTATCTTTTCTTATTATCTCTATCAGATCTCACTTTCGCAAGTTACCGTGAAGGGATTGACAACCCCTTTATTGCGTTGGTTGCGAGGTTCTTGTTTGTTTGTGTAGGTACGAGGGACTTGCATGGAGCCTCCTACTGGACTAATACCTTGGTTCTCAAAAACTAAGGGAAATACTTACGCTACTTTGTTGCATCACCCTTTCCTCTTCAAGGGAAAACCAACGCAGTGCTCAAGAGGTAGCAAGAAGGATTTCTGGTGCTGTTACCGGGGAGGTCTTCGCTCAAGTCAAGACATACCAAGTACCCATCACAAACTCATCTCCCTCGCATTACATTATTTGCCATTTGCCTCTCGTTTTCCTCTTCCCCCACTTCACCCTTGCCGTTTTATTCGCCCTCTCTTTCCCGTTAGCCTCTCTTTTTGCTTGCCTCTTGTGTGCTTATGTGTTGGATTGCTTGTCACGATGGCTCAAGATAATACTAAATTGTGTGATTTTTCCAATACCAACAATAATGATTTCCTTAGCACTCCGACTGCTCCTCTTAATGATGTTGAATCTTGTGAACTCTGCTGCTTTGTTGAATCTTGTCATGAAAGATCAATTCTCTGGCCTTCCTAGTGAAGATGTCGCTACTTATCTAAACAACTTTGATGATTTGTGCGATATGCAAAAGAAGAAAGACATGGATAATGATATTGTTAAATTGAAGTTATTTCCGTTTTTGCTTAGAGATCATGCTAAAACTTGGTTTTTGTCTTTGCCTAAAAATAGTATTGATTCATGGAATAAGTGCAAAGATGCTTTTATCTCTAAGTATTTTCCTCCCGCTAAGATCATCTCTCTTAGAAACTATATTATGAATTTTAAGCAACTAGATCATGAGCATGTTGCCCAATCTTGGGAGAGGATGAAATTAATGATTCGCAATTGCCCTACACATGGTTTGAATTTATGGATGATCATACAAAAAATTTATGCCGAATTGAATTTTGCTTCTAGAAATCTTTTAGATTCAGCCGCGGGAGGCACTTTTATGGAAATCACTTTAGGAGAAGCTACTAAACTCCTAGATAATATTATGGTTAATTATTCTCAATGGCCGACCAAAAGATCTACTAGTAAAAAGGTTCATGCGATAGAAGAGATTAATGTTTTGAGTGGAAAGATGGATGAACTTATGAAATTGTTTGCTACTAAGAGTACTCCTATTGATCCTAATGATATGCCTTTGTCTACTTTCATTGAGAATAATAATGAATCTATGGATGTGAATTTCGTTGGTAGGAATAATTTTGGTAACAATGCTTATAGAGGAAACTTTAATCCTAGGCCGTTTCCTAGTAATTCCTCTAATAATTATGGTAATTCCTACAACAATTCTTATGGAAATTTTAATAAGACGCCCTCTGATTTTGAGAATAGTGTTAAAGAATTTATGATCTCTCAAAAGAATTTCAATGCTTTGCTTGAAGAAAAATAGCTTAAAGTTGGTGAATTGGCTAGGGACGTGGATAGAATTTCTCTTGATGTTGATTCTCTGAAACTTAGCTCTATTCCACCTAAGCATGATATCAATGAGTCTCTCAAAGCTATGAGAATTTCCATTGATGAGTGCAAAGCAAGAACCGCTAGGATGCGTGCTAAGAAAGATTGCTTTGTAAAAGCGTATTCTTCTAGTTTCCATGATAATAACAATGAAGATCTAAAAGAGACTGATGTGCCTCCTATTAAATCTTTGTTTTGCAATATGAATATTGATAATGATGGGACTGGAGATGAGTCAACTTTAGTTAAAAGGCGTCCCAATTATTCAGAGTTTTTAGATCTTGATGCTAAAATTAGTAAAAGTGGGATTGGAGAGGTCAAAACTTTACATAGCAATGAACCCACTATTATGGATTTCAAGAAATTTAATTATGATAATTTCTCTTTAATAGATTGTATTTCCTTGTTGCAATCCGTGATGAATTCTCCTCATGCTTATATTCAAAATAAAGCTTTTACCAAACATATCGTTGATGCTTTGATGCAATCTTATGAAGAAAAACTTGAATTGGATGTTTCTATCCCTAGAAAACTTTATGATGAGTGGGAACCTACTATTAAAATTAAAATTAAAGATCATGAATGCTATGCTTTGTGTGATTTGGGTGCTAGTGTTTCTATGATTCCAAAAACTTTATGTGATGTGCTAGGTTTCCGTGTATTTGATGATTGCTCTTTAAACTTGCACCTTGCGGATTCTACTATTAAGAAACCTATGGGAAGGATTAACAATGTTCTTATTGTTTCAAATAGGAATTATGTGCCCGTAGATTTTATCGTTCTTGATATAGATTGCAATTTTTCTTGTCCTATTATTCTTGGTAGACCTTTCCTTAGAACGATTGGTGCAATTATTGATATGAAGGAAGGGAATATTAGATTCCAATTTCCATTAAGGAAAGGCATGGAACATTTTCCTAGAAATAAGATCAAGTTACCTTAAGAATTTATTATGCGAGCCACTTATGAATTGAATACCAAAGATGGCAATACTTAGATCTGTTCTCGCTTTTATGCCTAGCCAGGGGCGTTAAACGATACCGCTTGTTGGGAGGCAACCCAATTTTATTTTTGGTCCTTGATTTTTGTTCCTGTTTAGTAATAAATAATTCATCTAGCTTCTTCTTAGATGTGGTTTTATGTTTTAATTAGTGTTTGTGCCAAGTAGAACCTATAGGATCATCTTGGGTGATAGTTAACTTGATCTTCCTGAAAAACAGAAACTTTTGTGTGCATGATAATAATTTTAGTAAATCACAGATACGTTATTTTTAGTTGATTATTTTTGCAGTAGTTAAATAGACAAATTGCCCAGGACTTCCTATTTTGGTAGGATTTTTAGAGTTCTAGAAGTATTCGAAAATTACAGATTGCTATAGACTGTTCTGTTTTTGACAGATTCTGTTTTTCGTGTGTTGTTTGCTTATTTTGATGAATCTATGGCTAGTATCGGGGGGTATGAACCATAGAGAAGTTGGAATACAGTAGGTTTAACACCAATATATATAAAGAATGAGTTCATTACAGTACCTTTAGTGGTGGTTTTTCTTTCTTGCACTAATGGAGCTCATGAGATTTCCTGTTGAGTTTTGTGTTGTGAAGTTTTCAAGTTTTGGGTAAAGATTTGATGGACTATGGAATAAGGAGTGGCAAGAGCCTAAGCTTGGGGATTCCCATGTCACACCAAGATAATTCAAGGACAAACAAAAGCCTAAGCTTGGGGATGCCCCGGAAGGCATCCCCTCTTTCGTCTTCGTCTATCGGTAACTTTACTTGGAGCTATATTTTTATTCGCCACATGATATGTGTTTTGCTTGGAGCGTCTTGTATGATATCAGTCTTTGCTTTTTAGTCTAACACAATCATCCTTGCTGTACACAACTTTTGGGAGAGACACACATGATTCGTAATTTATTAGAATACACTATGTGCTTCACTTATATCTTTTGAGCTAGAATTTTTTTGCTCTAGTGCTTCACTTATATATTTTAGAGCACCGCGGTGGCTTAATTTTATAGAAATTATTGATCTCTCATGCTTCATTTATATTATTTTGAGATTCTTTTAGAACAGAATGGTATTTGCTATGGTTATAAAATTGGTCCTAATATGATGGGCATCCAACTTGGGTATAATAAAAACTATCATAGAAAGTGCGTCAAACACTATGATCAATTTGATGCTTGATAATTGTTTTGAGATATAAAGGTGGTAATGTTAGAGTCATGCTAGTTGGGTAATTATGAAACTGAAAAATACTTGTGTTAGGGTTGGCAAGTCCCGTAGCATGCACGTATGGTAAAAGTTGTGTAACAAATTTGTTGCATGGGGTGCTCTTTTGATTGCCTTCCTTATGTGTGGAGGTCGGGATCGCGCGATGGTTAACTCCTACCAACTCTTCCCCTAGGAGCATGTGTAGTAGTACTTTGCTTCGAGGGTAAAATTTTGCAATAAGTATATGAGTTCTTTATGACTAATGTGAGTCCATGGATATATGCACACGCACCCTTCCACTTTGCTAGCCTCCATTATGCCGCGTAACTTTCGCCGGTATCATGCACCAAATATTTACCTTCCTCAAAACATCTACCATACCTACCTATTATGGCATTCCCATAGGCATTTCAAGATATATTGCCATGCAACTTTCACTGTTCCGTTTATTATGACACATTCCATCATTGTCATATTGCTCTTTGCATGATCATGTAGTTGACATTGTATTTGTGGCAAGGCCACCTTCGTAATTTTTCATACATGTCACTCTTGATTCATTGCATATCCCGGTACACCGCCGGAGGCATTCATATAGAGTCATATTTTGTTCTAAGTATTGAGTTGTAATTCTTGAGTTGTAAATCAATAAAAGTGTGACGATCTTCATTATTAGAGAATTGTCCCAAGTGAGGAAAGGATGATGAAGACTATGATTCCCCCACAAGTCGGGATGAGACTTCGGACTTTATAAAAATAAAAGAGGCCAAAGAAGCCCAAATAAAAAAAGAGGCCAAAGAAGCCCACAAAAAACAGAGAAAAGAGAGAAGGGATAATGTTACTATCTTTTTTCCACACTTGTGCTTCAAAGTAGCACCATGATCTTCATGATAGAGAGTCTCGTATGTGGTCACTTTCATATACTACTGGGGATTTTTCATTATAGAACTTGGCTTGTATATTCCAATGATGGGCTTCCTCAAAATGCCCTAGGTCTTCGTGAGCAAGCAAGTTGGATGCACACCCACTTAGTTTCTTTTGTTGAGCTTTCATATATTTATAGCTCTAGTGCATCCGTTGCATGGCAATCCCTACTCACTCACATTGATATCTATTAATGGGCATCTCCATAGCCCGTTGATACACCTAGTTGATGTGAGATTATTTTCTCCCTTTTTGTCCTCTTCACAACCACCACTCTATTCCACACATATTGTTATATCCATGGCTTGCGCTCATGTATTTTACGAGAGTTGAAAAAGCTGAAGCGCGTTAAAAAGTATGAACCAATTGCTTGGCTGAAACCGGGGTTGTGCATGATGGGAGTATTTTGTGTGATGAAAATGAAGCATAGCCTAACTATATGATTTTGTAGGGATAAGCTTTCTTTGGCTATGCTATTTTGATAAGACATGATTACTTGTTAGTATGCTTGAAGTATTACTATTTTTATGTTAATATGAACTTTTATCTTGAATCATTTGGATCTGAACATTCATGCCACAATAAAGAAAATTACATTGAGAAATATGCTAGGTAGAATTCCACATAAAAAATTCTATTTTTATCATTTACCTACTCGAGGACGAGCAGGAATTAAGCTTGGGGATGCTTGATACGTCTCCAACGTATCTATAATTTTTGATTGTTCCATGCTATTATATTACCCGTTTTGGATGTTTATGGGCTTTACTTTACACTTTAATATCATTTTTGGGACTAACCTACGAACCAGAGGCCCAGCCCGAATTGCTGTTTTTTTGCCTATTTCAGTGTTTCGAAGAAAAGGAATATCAAATGGAGTCCAAACAGAATGAGACCTTCGGGAGCGATCTTTTTGCAACAAACGCAATCCAGGAGACTTGGAGTGGACGTCAAGAAGCAGCCGAGGCGGCCATGAGGCAGGAGGGCCCGCCCTAGGGGGGTAAGCGCGCCCCCACCCTCGTGGGCCCCTCGTGGCTCCCCTGACCTACCTCCTTCGCCTATATATATCTATGTACCCCGAAGACATCCAGGGGCACCACGAAAAAATATTTCCACCACCGCAACCTTCTGTATCCGTGAGATCCCATCTTGGAGCCTTTGTCGGTGCTCCGCCGGAGGGGGAATCGACCATGGAGGGCTTCTACATCAACACCATAGCCTCTCTGATGAGTTGTGAGTAGTTTACCACATACCTTCGGGTCCATAGTTATTAGCTAGATTGCTTCTTCTCTCTCTTTGAATCTCAATACAAAGTTCTCCTCGATCTTCTTGGAGATCTATTCGATGTAACTCTTTTTGCGGTGTGTTTGTCGAGATCCGATGAATTGTGGGTTTATGATCAAGTTTATCTATGAGAAATATTTGAATCTCCTCTGATTTTTTTATGTATGATTGGTTATCTTTGCAAGTCTCTTCGAATTATCAGTTTGGTTTGGCCTACTAGATTGATCTTTCTTGCAATGGGAGAAGTGCTTAGCTTTGGGTTCAATCTTGCGGTGTCCTTTCCCAGTGATAGTAGGGGTAGCAAGGCACGTGTTGGATTGTTGCCATCGAGGATAAAAAGATGGGGTTTATATAATATTGCTTGAGTTTATGCCTCTACATCATGTCATCTTGCCTAATGCGTTACTCTGTTCTTATGAACTTAATACTCTAGATGCATGCTGGGTAGCAGTCGATGTGTGGAGTAATAGTAGTAGATGCAGAATCATTTCGATCTACTTGTCACAGACATGATGCCAATATACATGATCATGCCTAGATATTCTCATAACTATGCACTTTTCTATCAATTGCTCGACAGTAATTTGTTCAGCCACCGTAATACTAATGCTATCTTGAGAGAAGCCACTAGTGAAACCTATGGCCCTCGGGTCTATCTTTTATCATATAAGTTTACGATCTACTTTATTTGCAATCTTTACTTTTCAATCTATATCATAAAAATACCAAAAATATTTATCTTATCTTATTATCTCTATTAGATCTCACTTTCGCAAGTTACCGTGAAGGGATTGACAACCCCTTTATCATGTTGGTTGCGAGGTTCTTGTTTGTTTGTGTAGGTACGAGGGACTTGCGTGGAGCCTCCTACTGGATTGATACCTTGGTTCTCAAAAACTAAGTGGTTCTCAAAAACTAAGGGAAATACTTACGCTACTTTGTTGCATCCCCTTTCCTCTTCAAGGGAAAACCAACGCAGTGCTCAAGAGGTAGCAAGGCTCGGCTGACGTGAGACATGACGACCAAGGCCAGGAGGGCGCCAGGCGAGCGTAGAGCGCAGGTTTCCTCTTTGATGCAAAGGAAGGACGGCGGCGCGGAGTCCCAAGGAACCAGCCAAAGGTTGTCATTCTGGTGCAACGAGACCAAGACCGCCAGGACAGCAGGACGGAGGTCATCGACGAGCCCACTGCAGCATCACGACCAGAGGCTTTTTGCAGGCAAAGACTACTTTTGTTAGGATAGGCTGTACTACTTGTCCCCTTTCAAATCCGGCCGTTGTGGGATCCCTTCCCGCTCATATTTGGGAAGAGGACCAAGGGCACTATAAAGAGGACTAGTCACCACCATAGAAGGGGACGAAATCAGAACAAGTAGAGCTAGCATACACCACACCAGCTCAAGAACACAACACCTCCTGAGGCTAGTTCATCCTCTGTACCAGTTCATCCATAGCCCTTCGAGGCAATCCATCACACCACACTGGATTAGGGTATTACACCACAATGGTGGCCCGAACTAGTATAAATCACTATGTCTTTGTGTCTCTTTGAGATCGACGCGCTAGGCTTAGGAGGATCGCGAGCAGGCAGGCTGGGCAGGTTGAGATCTCCGCACGCACCCCAGAGTTCAAACCTCTCAAGGGTTTGCGGATCCCTAAATACGACATTTGGCGCGCCAGGTAGGGGTGCGTCGGAATCTTCTTCCTCGACCTCTAGATCGTGCCACTAACTCCTATGGCGGGCGCTCCTCCATCGGCCCAGTCGACGCACGTTCCTGAAGAAGCGCCGGGCTGCGCTGCTTCACCCTCTCCCTGAGGCAGGTGCAGTGGCCGCCCAAGTTCCGACCAGAGATGCCGCCGCACTACGACAGCGTGGCAGATCCGGCCCCCTTTCTTCAAGCATACGAGGAGGCAGTTTGGGCGGCCGACGGAGACGACAAGGTGAAGGCCAACTGGCTCCCCATGGCCCTTGTAGGCGCGCCACGCGCCTGGTTGCTCAACCTGCCGACATCTTCTGTGGCCTCCTGGGAGGAGCTGCGCGACCTCTTCCTTGCCCACTACGTGGCACCGGCGCCCCCGGTCGTCGCAGCTCTCCTAGGTGGCTCGCAGGCACCACCTTCCGACCGCCACATCAAGTAGTCCTACCGACGGGGAGGCACCACTCAGGCGAGCTCGGGGGCTCCCCCGGGCTGGGCGACGCCCCAAGCCGATCTCACCTTCAGCCCCGAGGATCACCCCGCCACCACGACGAGAGCAGGCGCGCTCCCAATGCTCTGCACCCCCACCGTCTGCCATGTGGCGATCACCAGGACCCTCATCAAAGGCGGAGCTGACCTCAATGTGCTCTCTTTGGAGGCGTTCGGCCTGCTCCACGTGCGCGCAGCCGGCTCCGCCCCTCCAAGCCTTTCTCTGGGGTCGGTGCACTACAAAAAAATACACTTCCGTGATGATACGTGTTTTTTACAGTAGGTCGCGTTTTTTGTCATGCATGTACATCCATGACGATTTTATGACAGAATCAAGATAGTCATACCTGTGCTGTCGTAGAAGTGTTCCATGACATTACCAAAATTATCATCATGGAAGTGTCCACTTCCATGATGATAAATCGTGTGTCATAGAAGTGTTTTCGTCAAGGGTGACTGACACGTGGCATCCACCGTAACGGAACACCGTTAAGCTATCGGGTCCGGTTTTGGATCCGATAACCCGTTAATAGCCTCGACCAATGGGGATTTTCCACGCGTAAAATTACCATTGGCTGGAGGAAACACGTGTCGGCTCACCGTCGGGATATATGTCGTCCACTCATTGGATGGAAGACGCCTATGATACGCCGACACGTGGCACGGCCCAACAGAGGCCCATTCCTGTGAAAAGGTCGGCCCGTTTGACTTGGTCAAAAGGTGGCGGGCCGGCGCACTGAAAGCCTGTTAACGGCCTGTTCGCATATAGCCTATTTACAGCCCGCTACCCCAGGGCCCATTACAACCTGTCCGAATTAGGCCCAGTAGCATCATATGGGCTGTCCAATATGATTCCAGCCTGTTTTAACTTCTGGCCCATGTATGGCCCATGACGTCTTTCGGCTCATATGAGGCCCTTTGTAACTCTTGACCCATTAACAGCCCGTCGTGAAACTGGCCCGTAATGAACAGTGTATCACTTTATACCCATTAACAGCCCATTATTCCAGTGGGCCGTTTCCAGCCCATGTTATCTTTCGTCCTTCTCATGGCCCATTTATTCTTGGGCTCATTTCCAACATTCGGTTACTTACGGCCCGTTACTGTATTTTCTGCTTGTGGGCCAAATTCAGCTCGTTGTTACAGTCGGCCCGTTAATATGTTGGGACATTTTCATAGCGTCATCAGATACGGCCTATTAACGACGACCCGTTATGGTCGGCCCATGAATGGATGATTCCAACTCTAGCTCGTTTACGGCCATAATGCGGTCTGTTATTGGCCCATGTTTGGCCAATCGATCATACGACCCATATAAGGCCCATTGATGATACGACCCGTAGAAGGCCCATTGTGTCTATGGCCCATAAAAGGCCCGTTGTTTCTACGGCCCGTAGAAGGCCTGTTGTTTCTACGGCCGGTAGGAGGCCCAGTGTCACTACACTAAATATGTAGCCCACAGTTATTGTGGCCTAGTTTTAAAAAATAGGTTATTGCGGCCACTAGCAAACTGCGGAAAAAGAACTGCACTAAGTACAAGCAAACAAATAAACAAGACAACAAGGAAATTAATAAGAAAGCGACTTACTCTAGGCTATCACGGCTATTACACATATTACATCCACTGACCATCAAAGTTCGCCACCAGTGCAAATATAGGAGACAAAGTAGCATATCATATACACTGGTTGTCAAAGTAGGTGACCAGCGCAAATAAACACCGCAACAAAACAAGTCCAGAACTGAAACCACTTCAGAAGATCTCAAGAAAGAATATCCTGGGTACCCATAATGCTGGCAAGATGCTTAGCAAGCTTATTAACTTTCTCTTGTTTGGCGCTTAAATCCTCCAGCGCTTGCTATTGCACCAGAAAGTATGCATCTGAATTGTGCAGGAACTTCCTCAGTCCTTCAGCTTCCTGTCGCAGCACATCTGATCGATGTCTTTCAACTTGAAGTTGAGACTCAAGAAGACGAACTGATTCAGGCAGCGAGTTCGAAGAGCTTGTGCCAGCAGTAGTGGCCAGTAACTCAAACACTACATCAAGACAGGACTTTTGGGTTCTATCACTGTCGTCAAGATAGTTTTTATCAGCTTTCTTGGAGACCAACAGGGATGTCTCACTATCTTGAACCTTATCTACATTACTTCCTTTACCATTGCATAACGGGGTGCTGTTCTCCAATATTTTGTTCGCATTCTAAAAGAGAAACAAGCAGACACATTACAGGTTTACAATGTTGTATATGAAACTCATTTTGGTAAATGAGTTCAGTAGTAAAGTGGACAGGATAACAGCATGAAACAAACATATATCTATGTACCATGGTCACTTTATGGTCTATATCATTCTAGTTTTTGTTGCCGAATCAAGATAGAGACATAGTTCAAATAATATTTGTTTAAGACAAAGCAGAATAGACAGAATATAAGTGTGGGAAACTATAGAGCAATAACAACACTTGTAATGTGCATGACATGAGAACATAACTGTTTATTCAATTGAAACTAAAATCAACATAGAGTAGGTTACAACAGCAAACCAGTTAAAGAAACAGGTGTCTAACATACCTATTGCGCCATTGGAGTTTCAGTTCCATCCTTCAAATTCTGTCCTCGTGCTTTGGGCACTGCAGTTCCCTTAATAACTGCTCATGTTTGGGCGTTCTGTGGTGGAGACGGTGCTGTGTCAACTGGAACTGGGTTACTATCTGCCGGGGTTGGGGTTAGAAGGGGTGTAGCTGGTTCTCTGTCCAACTGGGTAGGGTACAATCTGCGATAGTCTGGGTTATGTGTGGTGGAGCTGGTTCTTGGGCAAGTACAACCGTGGTTCTATCCGCATCAACGGGTAGCACTATCTTTTCTGAAGACCGTGTTGTTACTCCCTTAGATATTGCCATCACCCTCTCCAATTTAAATGGCTGATAAACAAGAAAAGTAATTCAACGTACAAACATTGTATGATAGACAAGTGCAATGGATAGTGGGGAATAAAAGAGGGCATGAAATAATTCACATTTATGTTGTCTAACCAAACATGATAGCATGACACAATTTCACATATATGATGGCTAACTAAACATGATAGCATGATACAATTTCACATTATGATGGCTAACTAAAAAAGATGGAAAGACATAGTTCAAAATATGATGATTATGTAAACAGGATGACATGATATAACTATATAATGTGTTTATTAAATAGGTTGGCATGCCATAATTCACATACATTCACAGATACAATGCCATGATTCAAAATATGATGACTGTAAACACTAAACAAGATGAGATGATATAACTATATGATGTCTTTATTAAATGGGTTGCCATGCCATAATTCAGATAGATGTTGTGTATGTACTATGTAAACATGATGGCATGATATAATTCAAATATATGATTTATATAGTAAGCAAGTAAGCAGATGGCAATCCATATATGATGTAAAAACTAAGCAATGCAAGACAACATGCATGACATGGGTAATATAACCCTGCCAAGTTTGAGCATAGACCTCAGGGGGAAAATAGGACTGGTCATCGGTCCCTGAATCCTCCTCTGAGGAGCTCTCTGTAACCAGTAAGATGTTTGCTTCAGCAGGTAGCATTGTCTGCTCTGAATACCTTGTTTTCACTCCAGATACTTCCATCACCGCTTCAAATGGCCGATGCACAGGAAGAGTAGTTGAATATACAAACGATGTAGACAAATGGAACACGTAATACAAAAAAATGATAGCATGATATAATTTACATACATGATGATTGGCTAAACAACATGGCATTGCATAATTCACATATATAATGCCTTTGCAACAAGATAGCATTGCATAATTCACATATATAATGTTTTGCAACACAGCAACAAGATGGCAATGCATAATTCACATATATGGTAATTAGACACTGAACATGTGGCATTCACACAAAGCGTGTCTAAACTAATCAAATGACATAGCAATGCAAGACACCATATGCACGATATGAGCAACAT
>NC_041391.1:281889177-281891914 GCF_002162155.2 Triticum dicoccoides
ATCTGTCTCTGAATCCTCCTCTGAGGAGCTATCCGTAACAAGCGAGATATGTGCTTCGTTAGATAGCATAGTCTGCTCTGAAGACCTTGTTTTCACTCCAGAAGTTTCCATCATCGTGTTAAATGGCTGATGCACACGAAGAGCAGTGAATGTACTAACATTGTTGACAAATGTAATAAGTAACGAAAAAAAAGGATGGCCTGATATAATTAACATACAAGATGACTGGCTAAGCAGGATGGCATTGCAAATTCACATATTTGATGCCTAGCTAAACAAGATGGCATTGCATAATTCACATAAACGATGAATAAACTAAACAGATGGAATTCGCACAAAGGATGTCTAAACTAAGCAGATGACATATTTTATGTATAAAGTAAGCAATGCAAGGCACCATATGCATGATATAACCAACATCAGCATGCCAAGTTAGAGCGAAAACCTTAGGGGGTAAATAGGAGTGGTCTTCTCCTTCTGAATCCCCCTCAGAACAGATATCTTCCTCTCGATTACAATCCGAAATGGGTGGAGGGGGGTTGCCTTTGCACCTACCATGGAGCGATGTCTGCATGAAATTTTATTGCCACACAAGGCTCGTATCTTTTGCTCTACATGTTCAGTTGTCATGCATAGGAATAAAACATAGTGAGATTATGTAAGGAGTGCATGCAGAAATCCAGAGTGATGGTAGCAGCCTATGGATAGACCCAAAACCAATAATAGCAGGCAGAAAATGGCTTCGGTTAAAAAATACAGATAATGGCTTCTTTACAGTTTGTTTCCCACCCAACTTGAAACTCAGAGTAGACACCGGAGATTAACCAGATAGTAGATAGATACTATTGATTGCGGCCCCGATATGTACCACACAACCATTTAAAAACTCAAGTTTGACCATTAGTTTGGAGCTGACTCAGAGTCTAATCGGTGAACAGGATGATAAAGTAGCATGTAATATTAAGCGATGCATAACGTAAGCAGACACAAAAGAGTGCGACCTGTCTTGCGGACCCGTGTAGTCCTCGAGGTCATCTGCTCGGTTGATGATGGTAATGCAGTTTTCATGGCTGCCGACGGCGGGGAAGAAGATCTAAGGTGGCAAAAGACAGTCTGGAGGCCGTATCCCTGCTATGCTGGACCCTTCTGTCATTGGAGCAGCTGAGCTGGGGTGGACGACGGTGCAACAGGAGCAGGACAAACCACGCAAGGTTTTCTTTGACAACTATCTGTAAGAGAAGTAATTCTGTAAGGGCTCATTTGAATTGGAGGATTCCAACAATGGAGGAATAAGAAATAGACATGAATAGGATAGGAATGCACGTGCAAAACAGAGAATTCAGAAACACAGGATTTCTGCCAATCTGGGTGTTTGATTCACAAGAACTGGAAGATCACAGGATGCAAAGAAGCATGGTGAGATTAAGTCAAACCACAAGAAAATGTACGGTTATAATGCTATTATGCTACTATCTCTTAGTCTTGTGCTTCATGAATTGGAATTTGAATAGGAGGACAAGTGAAAATTAAAATTCCTACGGTTTTTCTTTCAAGGAGACACTAAAGGAACAAATCCTACAGTTTTCCTTTGCTCCATCCCTTTGAACCAAATTCATGAATAGTAGTACCATAGGAAACTTTCCAATTCCTATGTTTTTCATTCACTTTTCCTTTCAAGCACTGGCGATTCTAGTAGGCAGGCTTGAGCAAGGGAAATTCTACACTAAAAAATGTTTTTGTGCTACTTCTATTACTTTGGACCCAGGCCACTGCCCTACTAGCTCAACTCCCAAGGCCATCGACAAATGCACAGCTCAAACACGCAGAGATAAATAATGATGGCGTTCAAGAGAGTCCATCACGGATAGCTAAGTTGCCTGGTACCTCACTGCTTGTCATATAGTAGGATAAAATAATTGTATTTCCCGTTACTCCGTGTGCTCAGTGGACAATATATATAACATGTAGAGTAAAAAAGAGATGCAACAAGTGTACAACCTCTATGGCGAAGCCATGTCGATCTCAGCGTGATTGGGTTGGCCGGTGAGGATGCTCCGGCTGACTTGGCTGTTGGAGGAGGGGAAGAAGATCTTAGGCGTCTGGAGATGGAGCCCGAGGTACTGCTGTGCTGTGATGGAGGGTTTCATCGTTGGAGCAGCTCCGGTGAGTTGTACGACGCCGAGGCTGAAGCAGGACAAGAGAGAGAATGTTAACCTGAGTGGAATTCTAATAGCATCTCCAATAGATGATGTAAAATACATAACCACAAAGTGCTAGATGTAAAATACATCAGCCGCTCATCTCTGAACTTAACTGTCAAAACTGAATTTAACTGTCGAAACTGAACTTAACTGTCGAAACTGAATTTTGTTGTCGAAACTAATTTTTACTGTCGAAACTGAACGCACTAGAGGTGAGGCTACACGTCAGTCGACTGGCTTTTTCATCTTTGGTCAGTCGATTTTGCAGCCATTGGATACGAAATCAAGGCCTGCAGTTCATCTTCAACCTCCACCCCCCTGAGCTGCCAGTCCCCACCGGCCAAATAGCCGCCCCCTACCGCCTGCGGCCGGCGGTGCGCCGCCCCGCCCGCCCCAAAAACAAAACCCACCGCTGGTCCGCCGTTGCCCCGGTCATCCCTCTAGGGCCCCCCGTGCCGAGCTTTTTCTCTGGAGATCCCCACGCCACCGCCCCACCACCACCGGCGACCACCACCCCCACCCTGAACCCTAAGATA
>NC_041391.1:281892246-281924672 GCF_002162155.2 Triticum dicoccoides
TGCGGCTGGTTCTTCCTTAACTCCGGCGAGCCCCCCCCCCACCTCCTGAAAATTGACTGACCCAAAAGTCGATTTAGTCGACTGAAGTGTAGCTAAATCGGAGCAGCATCACAAGCAAGAGCAAGAGCAAGAGGAGCAGCGCAAGCAAGAGAAATAGCAAGTGGAATAGCAAGAGCAGACCAGGCAGGGGACCGAGAGCAAGAGCAGAGCAGCAGCAGCTCCTACTAATGTGGACGTTGCCGCCGAGGGAGCGACACCATGGAGGAGGTGGACGGCGATGCTGCCGTGGATGGAGCCGCGCCGTGTCGGCTCGGGACCAAGCACCGGCAGCACCGTGAGATCGAATCAAGAAGAAAATGCGGCGATTAGTGTACAACCGCTTTGGTGGCGCCGATTAGGCCACAGCTTCATCCGATGAAACGGTGATGATGATGCTCTTCCGGCGGTGTAGGTGAAAACGGTGGTGTGGGAATGGAGGTGGTGTGAAAGATGATGGGAATGTCGGGGCAGCTACTTGGAGGTGGAGGACGGGGTGGCTGAACCGGCGGGACAACCAGATCGATGATGGATCCTCATCTGTTATGGTGGATGAGGGACGTCGAGGTGTTGCTGTGGACGACGTCGTCAGGGAAGAGGCTCCGGCTGGGTGGCGGACAGAGGAGGGTGTGGGGGTTTCCAGGTTTTCGCGGCCTCGGTGTATGAATGGGTGGGCGGATGGGATGGGAGTGGGGAACCATGGCTTAGGGACGCGCTTGCCCGAAATGTGGGGTAAGTTACAAAAGTACCCCCACCAATTTGAGGCGGTTCTTTTGGTTCAGGGATACCACGGGAATTTCGCATGTCGATATTTCACAGGAGGTGGGAGTTTTCGCACGCGTTGTAATTTTGGAATAGCAAGGCGCGGGTTGAGATGGAGGGAGTTGTCGGAGCACAACGAGACAAAGATATATCTTAAATATTTCGGGCTAATGAGGCGCGGGTTGAAATTTCCGGACAAGCCTAACGTGTACTGTACCAAATCAAGTCGCACTACAAATGTCATTCAAAACTTTGAATTCATGTTATGTTCAATTAAAATATTTCGCTACGTGTATAATGCATCCAACCTACTACTCAAATGAATGTTTTAGTGCATTCCAAACGTATATACTACCGCTTCAATATGAACTAAATTTGAATTCGTTTCTGTATTTGAATAAGATCTACAACAATGATTGTTTTGAAGTCAAAGCATTTGAATTCGTTTCTCTGTTTTAATAAGATCTACAATCATCATTATTGTCAAGTTAAACCATCGTTTGTGTATTATCTCCACAGCACACCACATGATTAGTCTTGAGTTACATATGAACTATGTGTACTATATGAACTCGAACTCGATTTTTTTGAATCCACTTTATGTTGATTTCAAATCACAGTACACTTCAAGCTCTAGCTAGATCTTCATAATCTAAACCATGTCTCATATGTATAATGTGTTTATCACATTATGTATGGTGCCCCGCCCGCTGCGCCTACAAGTATTTAGATGTGAGTTGCAAACACCGCACATTACCACAAATTCAAATAAAATGTGAGAATGTTCGATATATAGTATTGTTTAGATTGTTCGATATTTAGTTGTAAGCTGCAAACGCCACACATTATCACAAATTCAAATAAAATGTGAGATTGTTCGATGTATAGTATGGTTTAGATTGTTCGACATTTAGCTGTGAGTTGCAAACGCCATGCATTATCACATTATGGTATAACATGTGCAAAACCACAACACGCGTATCACCGCTATATTCATGCATGCATATGTTTAAAACACTATGATCTCCTATTCAAATATATGAATCCACTTTCATATCAAATTATGATCTTTGTTAGTCTCTTACACCCACACAATCCTCTAACCTTTGTAGCTACCACTAACTTTCTCTCGTGCATGCACACGCCCTCCTCGCCCTCCCCCTCCCTCAACATTCTATCCATTGCGCACATTCATTTTTTTCTTTAGGTCGTTCTCCCACAATCTCCACAACTCCTTTCTGACACACACCGATTGATAAACCTCTCCAGCGATGTCTGCCTACAACATACACACACACCTTCAATCTCCTCCTTTATGTGTCCTTGCCTCGTGTCTCTCATACGGCCCCACACGTGTAAAGTCTCGCCCCTCTTTTCATCGATCTCACAACCGCACACTCCTCCCCCTATCTAGCTAGTAGCTGGGCCTCTTGCACCACCTCCTAGCTCCATTCTCTCTGTCTATCCGTCTCGCTGGGCCTTATTTGCCTCTAACAAATGGATGTACACTGACTGATCTCCCGCTATACATATAGCTAGCTAGGTCCTTATAACTCAGTTTCCCCCACGCATCGATCGATCTACCTCATTAGTTATGTCTCTTCCTTCCTCCGACAAACAACAATTGATCTACCGATCTAGTTAGGCTTGCTTACCAAACACATGGTTCCCCTTCATCATCCATGGATGCGTCCCGACAGATCTATCACACACAGGCACACACAGAAACACATCCCCACTCTTATTGATAATATTGCAGTTCCACCCTCAGTTTGTCTAGTAGGCCTCTCCCACCATCTTCGAGAAGCAACTCCATCACCCATCCAGCACTCTACCCCTCTCCCTCCCTCTCTCTCTCCTCTCTCTCTCTCTGTCCCATCCTATTTCCCGTCCTTCAGTTATGTATGGATGTCGACCGATATCCCTTAAGACATAGCCGGGTCTCTCCTTCTCAACACATATACAAGTCATTCCACCTCTATAGTTAGGACTCTGCCTACCCCTCCCCCCACCCCTCCCACACACACACACCGATACATCAAGCGCTCTAGTCATGTCTCCCTGCCACACACAAACTTGACCTGTGCCCTTTGACGTTCCGGTAGGTCAGTCGCCTTATATCTTTGACGTGCACACACACACAATTTTGATGGCTCTCTTCATTGATCTCGCACCCACCCACTTGATCCTCTCTTCGACTCTAGATATCTATGACCCCTCCCTCTCTTCTCGTGGATCGCCCGACCCTCTATATATGATATGGATAGGCCTCCATTTCACACACATTGCATGCAAAAATTTGTTTGAGATGTCATCGACACATATTCCCACAAATACATTCACGAAATCACTAATGAACGCACACGCCATCTGTCTAGGTTTGTATATCTCTCACACACACCCACGTAGGTGGGGGACATGCACGAAGAGAAGAGGTGCACGCACGGCGCACATACTCCCGTCTCTTTCCCAACCACACCCGCGTGGGTACACGGTGGAGCTCATTTCTATACGAAAAGGCAGCCCACGTGGTAATTTGACATGTGTACTAGTTGTCCACTTAATGGAGGGAGGATCATCTACCACGGGTGAACAAACAAATTGTGACTTGACGCGTTATGTTAAAAAAGAGGCAAACCATGTGGGGCCTACCTTAGAGGCAAGGCTCTATACACTGGAGTACTTTTGATGTGTCCCGTCAACTCGCAGAACGAGGAGAAGCTTGCTTAGTACGCCATCTCCCCCGCCCACGCCACGGGTGCAATGGCTCGCAGGACGAGGTGAAGCTTGCTTACTAGTAGTAGTACTACTGCACGCCTTACGCCCGCTCCCTCGCCCATGCACGCGGTGGCTCGTAGGACGAGGAGAAAATTTTACTACTCCCTCCGTTTACTCCTCATCCCTACTGCATTGGTTTGAGAGATTATCATATTGTTTGGAATATATACGTCCTTTAGTAGATTTTAATATGAACTACTAGTACATACTCCAAACACTGATGTATATAGACGTATTCTAGAGTGTAGATTCACTCATTTTGCTTCGTATGTAGTCCATATTGTGAAACGGACGTAATAGTACACACTCTCCCTCGCCCCTCGACCCTCACCCATGTGGTGGACGTGCAGCAATTCATTCGGTCTCATATAGCCAGAACGATATATACTGCAGTACCATTATTGCTCGACTTCCCAAAGAGGCAAAGAGCCAATCGCAAGGTTAATATTTTGGAGATGCCAATTGCAAGGTTTAGGAGAACGAGTAGTAGGTGCCGTGTCATTTATAAATAAAGTTTTTTTTCCAGTGGCACGTACGCAATATGATAGGTTCATATGGAGAGAAAAGGAAACCGCTCCACTATATACATAGTCAGGACGGGCCAGCCTACACGGTTGCTTGCTGGGGTTGCTCTCTTCACACTCTCTCGCACAAAACGACTATGGCCACATCTCTAACATCTCGGCGGATCACGTCCACCTGGGGAAGGGGTGGATGCTTAGTGTAGATGCGGTCGCCGTCGCCGATGGCGAAAACCCACTGTCGGCACGTCCTGATCAGGGGTCCCCGCCGTTCTCTCTCACAAAGCCGGTGAGGTTGCCTTCGTCCCTTGCGCACTACCGCGATGTGGGCAGTTGCCGCCTCCCACTGCCCTTCTCAAGGTTGAGCTACATCCCGACATCCCTCAGGTACAACTCCCTTTGCAGCCGGCTTGCACCACTGCTCCAGCTGCCCACATCACTCCATGTGGATATTTCTCTACTTCTTTGCCCCGCACATACCTCTACTGGCTTCTACGTACTTTATTTGTGATGAGTTTATGTCTCATCAATTAGTCCTAGTAATCTTATTCTAATCACGCTTCTTCAATTTCTTTGCCACAGGGATGCTCATCTCGATTTTGGTGAAACTGCACAAAATGATCCGATGGTCAAAAGGTTGCAAACTTCATTTCTTAGGAAGCTCGAACGTCGCCACCAAATTAAAGCCTGGGTTTATGGTTCAAGGGCTAGGGACTGCATGGATCGTTTTTTTTCTTTAGCTGCCTCTGTTCCAAAATAAGAGTCAACTTTAGTAGTAGTACAACTTTGTACTAAAGTTTTCATAAAGTTCAAACACTTATTTTGGAACAGAGGGAGTACATATTTGCTATGATCTGTCAATCATTGAGATGCAATAGCATGCATGTTAGTCTCCTTTGTATTTGATGAAATGTTGCAACGGGCAACCTTGGATGCAAGATACATGTAACAGAAGCTAGAAGCTTCATAGCATTGTACAAATTTATCTCGCTGATAAATTACAGTATGTACTATACTAGTACATCCTCCATTCCTAACTATAAGTCTTTGTAGAGATTTCACCATGAACCACATACGGATGTATATAGATGCATTTTAAGTGTAGATTCATTCATTTTGTTCCGTATGTAGTCCACCTACTGGAATCTCTACAAAGACTTATATTTAGGAACGGAGGGAGTACTATGTAAAGAGTTAGGTGTGGCATGGTGTCCAGAAAATATGGTGATAGTGTGAGGTGGGCCATGTAATCACTGAGCCTGCATATTTTCACTGCTCTTGCACTCCTCGGCTGTAAGAATGGAGAAAATTGTAATCTACTAGTACCTCCTTTCGCCAAAAGCGTGGGACATCCAGCAGTCCTACAACCTTAGTAATAATGACCAATGAGCCGTCAAATCACATAGACCCAGGAGTAAGTTGGACAGACGAAGCAACCATCACTCTTGAATCCACTTCTCCCTTCAAGGCAGGCGCCAGTGAGAGGTCGCGTCTGCTCTACCCAGGCATGAATGCGACACCTATTCTTTGGAGCGGTGCTGACCGTTTCGGGCAGGAAGCACGCGCGGGCGATGGAGGGGCTTTGGGTGGGCCAGGCTGGTCAGGAGCGGGTGTGGCAACTGTTCGCCTGTCCCTACCAGACCCCCGGAAATGAGAGGATGCACCGACTCTCACGGCTAAAATCGTACACTACACACCATCTCTCTATAGGAGTAGGTCGATCTGTCGCTCTCTCTAACACACACATGTTGTTAAACACACACACACACACACACGCACACGCACACACAGGTTCATAGTATAGGAAAATCATGCGAGTGTGAAGCCACAAGAAGTGAGATACAAATGAAGTATGTACAAGAAGAGAATAGGTGACAAATATTCCAATAAACCTGGACTGAGGAGTAGTACTCCCTCTGTCTAGGTGTTAAGTCATCTTACAGAAATCAGATATTCCCAAAATGTCTAGGCGTCGTCCATTAACTTCGCATCTCAATCCCCTCCTGGCCTCATTGCTAGCTAGTGTTGTTACTTAGGGAACGTTTGGATCCTTAGCAAGAACAACTTATAGCATAGCCGGGCAAGGTTAGGCGTTTGGAACTGTTAAAATATGTTAGCTTTTGTGGGCCAGCTAGCTTGGGTGGGCTAGAAAAACCTTGCTAGCTTAGGAGAGCCAGATCGGCTCGCTTCCGACGGCAAACTTCGCGTAGTAGTAACATAGACTAGTAACATATGCATGTTACTAGTCCAATTTACTCACCACTATGACCAGCCTAGCTAAGAAATGTAACCAAATGCTCCTTACTCTGCCTTGTTATCTCCCCCGGAAATCCAATGCATGGAGCGCAACTACGCGTTGATCAGTCAAGAAATCAAAGTCGGCTTGCATGCGAGTTAATACGTGGCCCTGCATGGTAGCTAAAATGGCATCTCTTAGTTGTTTGGATTAATTGTTGCGTTTAGAGACAGAAATCAGGGCTTTGATTGGAGGAATGATTGGTCAAGTTTCTCCTTCTCCTCCAATCTGCTTGCACCTTGGTCCCGCTGCACCTTCTAACATGACTTATTACACCTAGACGGAGGGAGTGGTATGAGATACGGTGGCACACTGACTTAGGTCGAATACAAGTGCCCAAAATTGTGTGCATGTTATAATAAGGATTCACTTAAAATAGTACGTGAGCGAATAGAGGGATCAATTGGATCGTGTTCCTGAGCAGTAGCGAGATGTGTGAGGTAAGATACACCACTGGCACTTTTAATTTTTCTTATTAGTTTGTTTGTTTCACCCTCTGACTGGTGGGACCCAACGTACTACATGGAGAGAGGTAAGGTGACTAAGGCTGCATTATTTCTGCACCACTGCGGATAGTCTTACCACCAAAGCCACATGGCACGATTATGATTTAAATCCCAATGACTTCCACAAAAAAACAACAACACGGCATGCTTGTCACACGAATGCAGGAATGTATAAAAGGTTATTTTCCTCTCGTTGAACATAATGGGAGGGTTGTGTAGCTGGTTAGCCTGTTCGCTGATCAAACTTGAGGTCTCGGGTTCGATAACTACACTTGAGCATAATTCATGCCAGGAGGATTCTTTGACTAGTCAAAATGGATGGATACGGAGCTACACGATCTCGTAATGACCATATAATCACCTCATCACGTACAAGCTGCAGCCTCGACGCTTGTTTTCTAGGGTTTGCACTCTTCACACACTCTCTCCAGTATATATATACACGCTGGAGCCTCAGCGCTTGTAGTTGCTCTCTTCACACACTCTCACCCTCTCCAGATCTAAACAAGACTTTGTTGGCCTCTCTCTCTCTCAGCGCTTGTAGTTGCTCTCTTCACACACTCTCACCCTCTCCAGATCTAAACAAGACTTCATTGGCCTCTCTCTCTCTCCCCTCACTGCTGGTCAAAGAGCCGGCAGGATCCATCCACCGGGAAGGGAAGGAGGCTTAACGCTGTCGCCGTCAGCGAGGGAGGGAATCCACTACCGGCACAACTGTTCACTTTCACCCAGCAGTGGCACGGGAGGGCCTCCGACCCCTTCTTCTTCACCGCCGTACATAGTGTGGTCCAGACGGCCTCCGGTCGCCCACCGAACCACACCCCAAGAACCTTAAGGTATAATTTACTTATTCCACATGCATTGCTCTAGCTGCATGTGGGCTTTTTCTGCTTTTGCACTCGAATCTAGGTGTTGGATCAAACAGGAAAGTAGCGGGGAAAGTTGTATACCATGAATCTATGACGTGGTTCAAAGAGGAAAGGAATGGGGGAAAGTAGTGGGAAAAGTTGTATAGCATGAATCTAGGATGTGGTTCAAAAAGGAAAGGAAGGGGGAAAGTAGCGGGGAAAGTTGTATCGCATGAATCTAAGACGTGGTTCAAAGAGGAAAGGAATGGGGGAAAGTAGTGGCGAAAGTTGTATAGCATAAATCTAGGACGTGGTTCAAAGAGGAAAGGAAGGGGTGAAAGTACTAGTATAGACTAGCCATCCAACACCTATGTTGGTCGAAAAGGGAAAACAATGACAAATGCAGTACGCACATTTGTAACGAACTGATCTTTTGTTTTGGGGGACAAGGCTGTAGAGTTTGAGCAGGACTAGATTTGCTGCGCTCACATAGGAAAAGGTGTCTAAAGATAACAAAACTAGGACCGACACAAATATGCTCCTTGGTTGTTTGTTCTTTGTTGCAATAGACTATGCATCACCCCAGTACATCAGTAGATGCACATGGTGCTGGTGCGTCCACTGTCCCGTGCAACTCTTTAGCTGTTGTTAATCTAAGGCCATGTTTGGTTAAAACCTCCCTAGTCCTTACCTGCTTGGTTCCAAGGACTAAACATGGACTAGAGGTTATTAAATGACATGCTAAAAGACCATGTTACCCCTAGTAATGAACTAATAGAGACAAGGTGCGATGCGTGGCAGGGGCAACTGTTGGAAAAAGTCCCAAAAAGACTCTCCCTCGGGGTCTTCTTTCTTTAGTCCCAAATGCCCACTTTTAGTCCCTAAAAGTCCCTCCTATTTGGTTTAGATGGGACTGACACGGAGTTTTTTTAGTCCCTACACCAAAATGTCCCTGTAAACAGACACCCTCTAATAATGCCGCTGGAAAATTGATGCAATGCCACAGTTAAAAGCAAATTACATGTTTAACAAATTTTATTGTTAATATAATCTCTTTGTTAATATTAATCAATGCCACCATTTGAGATATGCTACTGTCTTACTTTATTTCCCATTTAGATAAGTTAGATGCTTCTTTTTGTTGGCTTCTGTGCCATCCACCATTATTGACCACTAGTTGTTTCCTTTGCACCTCTGTGTAAACAAGGTTATCTACTTCACCTCATTGCCATTGTGACCTTTTGTTGCACTACACAGAACACTTTTGTTTTAAGAGTGTTTTGTGCAGTTCAACCAAAATGTCACACCGACAATGTTGCTTGATTGCTTGATCTTAGTGTAACTGCACAAGAGGAGATCTTACTTCCTATCCGTGTTGGCAAATTTGGTTCAGATCTTCTTCTTGTGAGTTGTTTGAATTCCGCGTCATGAGAGGTCAGTACTAGCTTTCTTTCACATGATTCTGCAGTGTGCTTTCATATGTTGTGCTACTTGTACGGTAATGTTGCTTGATTTTAGTGAACTACACAAATGGAGACAACACTTCCAATCTGTGTGTGCACCGTAATATCCCATTGAGGTAAGATAATAATATTTCACAACTGTTGGCCTGTATTTTGCCACTTTCATCAGAAAATTAATGTCATTGTTCAGTGCTATACTTGTGCTCCCTAATTGGCATGCCAAATCTTACATTGAAGGCGAAGCTTGTCTGTTATTGAACCAAGTGATGAAGGGGAAGAACAAGCGGAAGAAAAACAAAAATCAACTCCCGGTGCTATAATGAAGCGCTGGAACTGTGATGACACAAGTAGTGATATAGTTTTGCATCTTAATTTATTGCTATGGCTGGAACGAGCAATTGTTTTGCCAGTGATTTGATGCCACTCTTAATGTAATACGTAATTATCTCTACTTGTGCAAACAGGGGTCTTCTTTGAAGATACCATATATTTTAGTGGAACTGCACAAGAAGACGTTGGAAACATTAAACTAATCTAGGAGTATATAGTAAGCATGGCCACCACAGTAGATAGCAACAGATGGTTCCGGAGAAGTGCTTCATCTGTATGCTCTACACAATAAGCCTCCTGACAAAGGTTGGTACTCGCCCACTGATTTCATCCATATGATTGAGCTTTGTCATCTCTATTGGTGTTGTGCTACTGTTTAGATACCTTCATGAAAAAGTGGTATTGTCCTTGAGAAGTGCTTCATCTGTGCTGTTTTAAATATTTCCTTTCCTTTTTTGAGCAAACAGGGATGCTAGCATTTAGTTGTCCTCTTGTCTTTGCACAAAACAGGATCATCCTCCCCTGAAGAAGAATATGGAGTACGTGAAGTGACTAGTTCTGATTATGCCAGGATGAAGAAGCCCTGTCTATCTTCTCATCAGAAGGAGTACTTGAAGGATGGTTACATTACTCCCCACAATACCAAACTAACTTCAGCTCAGAAGGACTGACAAATCTCCATTTTCTTGCTATGATGCGCGAGTACAATGTTGTTCTAGGATTCTTTCCAGTGAGTTCCATTTTTCTAAAAGTGTCTCTTCATGGACCATGTAGGTGCCTGTTTAAACTGTCAATTCATAGTACGGTTTGCTTTATACTAATCACTTTTTTTGTATTTGTGCAAACAGGGGTGCTCAGCTTG
This sequence comes from Triticum dicoccoides, assembly GCF_002162155.2. Taxonomy (NCBI): domain Eukaryota; kingdom Viridiplantae; phylum Streptophyta; class Magnoliopsida; order Poales; family Poaceae; genus Triticum; species Triticum dicoccoides. Next base: position 281,902,649 of record NC_041391.1, read on the forward strand.
ATTTCAATGGGAACTGCACAAAATGTTCATGAATACATCGAATCATTCATTTCCACCACAAGAAAGGAGGTGCCGATAAGTTCAAGGCGTTGCAACATATAAGGGTGAAATCATACAAGCTACGCGCGAGTTTGGTTGATTTTGGTGGAACTGCACGAAAAGAACAGCTGGTTTATTTAGCATGAGGTGCCATGTCAATGTCCGAACTAATGGCAAACCCTGCCCATTCCACAATCATAGGCAGTTGATATTTTGGAATGGGACAACCCCGTCAAATTTTTCTCTTTGATTTTAGCAAGAAGACATGCGTTTCATATTTTCGAATGGGATGCCCTTTGCTGTCAGCAGCGTCGATCAATTTTTTCTTTATTCTTTAGTTGTGAAGTAAATATTGGCTATGACATGTGAATCACTGAGATGCATAATCATCGATTGTTTTGAATGTTCTCTATGAATTGCTAGGCCCGTGTGTTTGAATGCAAGGTACAGGAACGCTAAAAAGCTGCTCAAACTCTTTGTACTCCTTTTGTTCCTTTTTACTTCGCACATTGTAAAAGTGCATACTTTTTTCTATAAGATTGGTCAAAGTAGAGATACTTTCACTGCAGACAAACTTGTATGCAGACTAGAAAGGACCGGAGGGAGTACATGTGAAACTGCTGCAAACGAGGTGATCACCCTGGGAATAATGCTAGTACGTATTGTTTTGCATGTTCATCCAATGCCAGTGATACAAGAATTCAAACTAATCGACATAAATTCATTCATACACGGTCGGATTTCATATAAACATGCCGGATTTCATTACATTTCATACATTCTTCAGCTAAAAAGGGGTGCGCTGGAGGTATAATTAATTAACCGAAGCTACCCACCTGTGTCTGGCTAAGCCGAATAGAAGCTTCAGTGACTTAACTGCAGGTGCAGTTGCGTAACTGACATGTGGTCCAGATGCATGCTGGGCCCACTTGTCAGTCAGCCAACTGCACCAGCAGTTAAGTAGAAGCAGCGTTGAAAGCACAAGTTCTCCCTAGGTGGTTTTGGTAATTAATGTCAACATATGTCTTGTTGGACTAACACTTTTATCTAGTATGTTTCAGATAAGTTCAACAATGGAGTGGCATGGACTAAAGGATGTGGGAACTCCTTCAAGATGCTAAGGACAAAGGATTGGCTCAAGCTTCAAGCTCAAGACTCTTCATTTTTTATTTTAGTGATCCAAGATCACATTGAGTCTAAAGGTGTTGCTTAATGAGTTTCTTGCTCCAAAGTGCTTAGTGACATGCTCCAAAACCCTCAACTACTTTCCCACTTCCACACATATGACCTAAACCTAAAGTCAAACTCGGCCCCACCGATTCTTTCTATCCGGCGCCACTGAGTTCAAATGTCTTAGCCACTGCCAGAAACCCTAGACAAATTGTCTCACCGATAGGGATCTCGGTCTCACCGAGATGGGACTGTTATCTCTTTGTATATGTCCATTACCAAAATCTGTCTCACCGAGTTTGAGCAATCGGTAATACCGAGATAACAATGCAAACTCTCTGGTTAACTTATTACCAAAATCAGTCCCACCGAGTTTGAGTAATCTGTCCCACTGAGTTTGCCTGACCAACTCTCTGGTTAGCTAATTACCAAAATCGGTCTCACCGAGTTTGTGTAATCGGTCTCACCGAGATTACGTTATGCCCTAACCCTAACCATATCGGTCCTACCGAGTTGCATGTCGGTCCCACCGAAAACCCTAACGGTCACGGTCACTAGATTTACTAAATCGGTCCGACCGAGTTTGTTGATTCGGTCCCGCCGAGTTTGGTAAATTGTGTGTAACAGTTAGATTTTGTGTGGAGGCTATATATACCCCTCCACCTCCTCTTCATTCGTGGAGATAGCCATCAGAACAAACCTACACTTCCAACTTACCAGTTCTGAGAGAGAACTACCTACTCATGTGTTGAGGCCAAGATATTCCATTCCTACCATATGAATCTTGATCTCTAGCCTTCCCCAAGTTGCTTTCCACTCAAATCTTCTTTCCACTAGATCCAAATCCTATGAGAGAGAGTTGAGTGTTGGGGATACTATCATTTGAAGCACAAGAGCGAGGAGTTCATCACCAACACACCATTTGTTAATTCTTGGAGAGTGGTGTCTCCTAGATTGGCTAGGTGTCACTTGGGAGCCTCCGACAAGATTGTGGAGTTGAACCAAGGAGTTTGTAAGGGCAAGGAGATCGCCTACTTCGTGAAGATCTACCGCTAGTGAGGCAAGTCCTTCGTGGGCGACGGCCATGGTGGGATAGACAAGGTTTCTTCTTCGTGGACCCTTCGTGGGTGGAGCCCTCCGTGGACTCGCACAACCGTTACCCTCCGTGGGTTGAAGTCTCCATCAACATGGATGTACGATAGCACCACCTATCGGAACCACGACAAAAACATCCGTGTCTCCAATTGCATTTGAATCCTCCAAAACCCTTCCCTTTACCTTCTTGCAAGTTGCATGCTTTACTTTCCGTTGCTCATATACTCTTTGCATGCTTGCTTCTTATGTATTGTGAATGTTAAACTTGTGCCTAAACTCCACTTAAACTTAAAGAAGTTAAAAACTGCAACTTTGATACTTAGTGTCTAATCACCTCCCCTCTAGACACCTCTTCTCAAGGTCCTACAAGTGTCCTTCTCCAACATAACTCTCCGACTCCACATCGCCGCCAAGAAGCTAACCGACCGTCAATGGTCAATCCACCTAGCTTGGCTTCAACCGGAGGGTAGCAGCGGTGGCCTTACTTGGACCCGAGCAGTGGCGACCTACCGTGTTCTACTCTTCCTCGTTTTCTGTGTGGTGCGGCCTTGGTGGCAGCGGGGCAGGGCCTCGGCAGAGCCGGCGATGTCCTCTGTCTCGTTGCCGGCGGGCGGCGCCTCGGCGGAGCGGGGGAAATCCTCCCCCTAGTTGCCGGTAGCATGGGGTCTCGGCTAAGCCGGCGATGTCCTCTGCCTCGTTGTTGGCGGTGCGGGGCCTCGGCAGAGCCGGCGGTGTCCTCTGCCTCATTTTTGGCGTCGTGGGGCCTTAGCGGAGCAGGGCTTCATCGACGCCAGCGGAGTGGGGACTCGTTGGATCCGGCATTGTCATCTACCTCGTCCTTGGTCTCGCCAAATAGCGCCTCGCCCACTTCATCGCCCTCTTTGTAGGCGGCCGCAGCCTCTGCCACTCACATGCGGTACCGCCAACGCTCGAGGTAGCCCTCGCGGGCGGAGCATTACGAGTCGAGCAGCGCCTCCTGCTCCGCCCCCTCCATGGCGATCTGCTCCTCCGCCTGCAGGTGCTCCTGGAGAAGATGGTGGTTGTAGGCAGCGTCGGCCTGCGTCTCCCAGAACTGCTCCTCATGCTTCTGCCTCACCGTGTCCATATATTGGGCACGGCCTCGCTATCATGTTGCAATGCACCAGTGAGGATGGCGCGGAGGAGGGGGTTGGCGCCGGATCATCGACTACCATGTTCTCCATTGGAACGTCGTCGTCCTCCGGCTTCCTGCCGACCAACCAGTCGGTAGCAAAGGCTGCCATCTCCTTATGGTCTGTCGTCCGCCCGTCCCGAAGAGCGCTGGAGCGCGAGGAAGCCATGGAGGGCAGTAGTGGTGTGAACAGAAAAAATGGAACGGATGTGGATCACTGCGGCTATGGACGGCGCAGTAGTTTATATAGCAATGGTGGGCAGCGGAGGGACGGACGTGTGGCGCCGGAGTAGCCGCCTCAGCAACCGCGTATCATTAGTGTGGGCGGCAGATGGACAGACGGACGACACTTGTGTCGTTTGAAGGCGGAGCAATCGCCTGCACTGGGAAGCGGGGCGGGTGACGCTGACCGTTTCGAGAGGAAAGTGCGCGCGGGTGAGGGAGGCGGTCTGGGTGGGCCAGGGCAGTCAGACTCGTGCTTGGCAGCGGGTCAGTCCAGCAGTCGGACATGCTGGCTCGCCAGCGAGCTCGCCGAGCTGAGCGACGACAATTAGACGATGGACGTAGCTTCCGACCAGGAGCCGACGCCACTGTCCAAGCCGCTTCATTCCGTGTTCACCATAGAGCAAGTGCGGCCGCACTTCGAGACCCTAATGGTGGAAGATCTACCAACACAGGAGGACCTGTGCTGCAACCTCCGTCTCCTCAACAAGCACCGGTGAACAAGCGAACGACAATGCCGTCACGGACATGTGGCCCTATGATCCTGGCTTCCCGAATGAGCAGCGGGCGCTATATCAGACCATCCGTAGGGCCCGCGAGGCCCTCTCCGTCGTCCTTCAAGTTGTTGTGCTCGACGTGGCGCCACCATCTCGCATTGTCAACATGGTCAACGGACATGAGGATGAGGAGATGACTTTACTTGGAGAGGATGACAGTGGGGACCCACCAAGGCCATAGCCCCACGTATGCAAGTGCCTCCTTATTATATAAAACTATAATTTTTTTTGCTTCCTCCTGGTTTCCTGACATCATGGTCCCACACCATTGTCAACCTATGTAGTCAATAAATGAGAGAATTGCACAAGAAGTGGCCGACAGCTGGGACCAAGCAGCTCGAGCAGTATTTGTGTTTTTGAGGTGTGAGCACTGCAGAGTTTTTCTTGATCGATGTTTAGCCCAGATATTATTTTTTCTCCTCTGAACAACAACGAAAACATCGCTGCAGGTATTAACTGGGCGGGTTGTGGCCCGTCTAGCCCAGGCCAGATATTAATGTTTTTCAAGATGAAAATGGCTAGCCCAGCTATACTTTCTTTTAGGAATACCCCGGCAAGGTCAAGTTGTTATTCTCTGCCCCGCTTGGCTGCAAATCTTTCCTAGGAGGGATGCATTAAGCTTAACAAGAAAATGTGCTTTAAGAAATAATAAATGGGATGTAATTATAAAAACTGGGCAGTAACTATAAAAAATGCACCAAACACGTAATTACTTTATAAAAATATTATTTTTGGATATTGAAAATTTTAATTTCATTAATTGTTGCGAGCACAATGTTTCATTGGATTTTTACATAATATAAATTTATATTGAAATTGTATTTAATCTGACTAGAAATTTTAGGACAAAAATATTTCGGATCCCATCAAAATGTGGGAAATTTTTATTGAATTCTGTTTTGAACGGTTGGTTGAAATGGGCTATACTTTTAACAAACTGTAAATGGGCTGTAGTAAATTCCATTAGAATTCAAAAATGGGCTGCACATTGTTACAAATCTCAAATGGGCTACAAGTTCTCTGCTACACACTTGTGGCCTTACTAAGTTGACGTGTACCCCAAAAAAAGAGAGTTGACGCGTATGCAAGGCTTTGTCAACTTATAGTCAACACACGGTTCTAGCAGTAGTGGCCGTTGGATGTCCATCCAACGGATGCCGTGCTTCTTCTTCAATCTTGGATATTCTAGCTTCACCCGCCCAAAAAATGATTCCTCCCCCTGACATCTGGGGCGCACCGTTTCGGAAGCTGACCGTACCAAGGGCTTTGTCAACTTAGTCAATATAAACGATTCTAGCTGCAGTGATCGTATGATGTCCATCCAACGGCCGTCGTGCTTCTTCAACCTCCGGTCTTCTTGCTCCATCCGCCCAAAGCAGCGCCGGTCCTGCCGCCTGCTCCTGCCTCCCGTGGCCGGCTGTGCTGCCACGGAGGCCTCACCGCCCTCTACTACTCCCACCACTGGCCAGGCCATCCCTCTACTCACCCACACCGCTGTTATTTTGCGGCGACGGCAGCCTCACACCGCAGTCGAACCAGTGAACCCTCGTACTCCTCTCTGCGTGCGCATCCACTGCCGCGTCTTCCCCAGCTTCGCGTCGTCCCCTTCCTAGGCCTCGCCGTCGTCCACCACCGTGGTGCTCTCGGCGCGGCGTGGTCAATGTGGTCAAAGACCGACTTCCATCGAAAGAGTACTGTACATGGAGAGGCTGACAGCTGGGTCCATGGTAGCCGCAAGGAAGTGCCGCCTTATACGTTCAAAATAATTATTCCTCCACCTGATAGTGGGACCCACCGGACGGGCCACCGTATTCCATGAAAAACACGTTTCCCCTCTGACTGCTGGGACCCACCAGCTACATCTTCTCATGCAAGGAAGTGCGTCCGAAAAAAACGATTTGCCCCCCTGACTGCTGGGACCCACCAGCTACATCTTCGCACGCAAGGAAGTGCGCCCGGGCAAAAAAACTAATTCGCCCCCCTGACTGCTGGGCCCACCATCTACATCTTATCACACAAGGAAGTGCCTGACAGTCGGGACCCACCTGGTGGAAGCATATGTAGCGTTGTCATTCTTGTCGCGAACGTGTACGTACATACTGGTCGATGTAGAGGCGCGCACGTGTCGTAGTAGAGGCGCGCACGTAGCATGTACATGTACGTCCAACGGCCAGGGTGCAAGAAAGTAAATACGACCACGTACGTACATACGGGCGGGGTCTCGAACGCCTTCTCGCGCATACGTACGGAGAGGGCTCGTGTACATGGCTGGGTCAGAACAGAGAAACAACATCGTCGTCGTGTTCATGGGGAGCCAACCGGCTGGGTCGAAACGGAATGCATCGTCGTGTTCATCGGGAGGGCTTGGACAGAACAGGCGATGGAAACGAGGCCTGGCGTACCGCAGAACGGAGGAAATGGCCTTGTGTTCGACTGGCCACGTTTGAAATGGGATCCTGTTCATCGGGAGGGGTCTGGCGTACCGCAAAACAGAGGAAACAGACTTGTGTTGGACCTTCTATGGTCGAAACTGGGGTCTTGTTGATCAGGAGGGGTGTGGCGTACCGCAAAACGGAGGAAATGGACTTGTGTTGGAGTGCTACGATCGAAACGGGGGTCTGTTCATCGGGAGGGGTGTGGCGTACCGCAAAACGGGATTCCACGGGATACTGTTCATCTCCACCATCGACCTCCTCCATCCTCCACGGGCTACTATTCATCCACCGTCGACCTCCTCCAGCCTCCACATGCGATTGTTCATCCACGGGCTCCTGTTCATCCAGCCTCCACCGCACGCTACTCCACCGGCTACTGTTCAACCACCCCTCTCCACGGGCTACTGTTCATCCACCCCTCCACGGGCTACTATTCATCCACCCCTCCACCATATTCTGTTCATCCAGCCCTCCACAGGGTCGTCTTGTTCGTCAAGCCCTCCACGGGGTCCTGTTCATCCAGCCCCAACCGGCTCGATCGATCGGGGTCCTGTTCATCTAGAGGCAACACCACGAGGTCCTGTTCATCCACCCCCAGCGCTCACTGTTCATCCAAACCCCCCCAGCAACACTCACTGTTCATCCAGAGGCAGCATCAATCGGCTTCAGTTAGTAGCAGTAGCGATGGAATCGCTCGATTGCTCAGGTTCAGTAACGCGTAGCCTGCAGTGCAATCGCTCGGGTTCAGTTAGGCGACGCCTCGCTCGGGTTCAGTTAGAGGCCAACGCCTCGCACACACGCGCGTACGTGTACAAGAGAAACGCGCATTGCTCGGCCCCCGACCACCCACCGTAACCGGGAACTCCCCGAAATTTTCCTCGCCCTTGCTTCTACCATGGTTTTTTCCGTCATGGACGGCCCAAAGAATGTCATGCAGCTGCATCTCCGGCCCGCCGAGGATGAAAAGCCCATTTTCTGTCATGATTTTTTGTCATAGAAGTAGGAGCCCACCACATCTATGATGATACCATGTTTTGTCACAATTATCGTCACAGAAGTGTCATAAGTATGACAGAAATATTTTTCGTTCGGCCCAAAATGTCACGGATGTATCTTTTTTTGTAGTGGCGGCGGCTCCACCAGGCCCCTAGGGCAGATCCGTATCCCTGTCACCTTTGGAACCCGCGAAAACTACCGCACCGAGCTCATCGACTTCGACATCGCCAAGATCAGCCTGTCGTACAATGCTATTCTAGGATACCCGACCTTGGCCTAGTTTATGGCTGTGACCCACCCCGTGTACAACCTCATGAAGATGCCTGGCAACAGTGGTGTCCTCACGGTGGCGAGGGACACCAAAGGCACGCTGCAGGCCCTCAAGCTCGCCTTCAAGGTAGCCGAGTCCATGCTGCCTGGCGAGAAGAAGGATCAGGAGGCCCCAGAAGCGGCGCCCGCCAAGAAGAAGCAGTTGTTCTCCCAAGACCGAGCCGAGACGAAGCAAGTGCCGGTCTGCAAGGATGGGATGGCCAGCGCCAACTTCACCATAGGGGCTAGCCTCCCTCAGGATCAAGAGGAAGCATTGATCAACTTTTTGCGAGCCAACAAGGATGTATTCGCTTGGGAACCCAAACACCTGGCTAGGGTACCAAGGGGGATAATCGAGCACCACCTGAGGGTATGTACAAATGTGCGGCCAGTGAAGCAGAAGGCTCGCCGCCAGTCCATAGAGAAGCAGGCCTTCATCGTCCAGGAAACCCGTAAGCTACAAGACTCAGGGGTCATCAGAGAGGTACGGTACCCAGAGTGGCTGGCGAATCCCGTCATCATCCCCAAGAAAGGAGGGAAGGAACACATGTGTGTTGACTTAACCAACCTCAACAAGGCCTGCTCGCAAGACTCCTTCCCGCTCCCTCGCATCGACCAGATCGTCGACTCCACCAACGAGTGTGACCTGTTGTGCTTCCTGGATGCCTTCTCCGGCTATCACCAGATCAAGATGGTCGTGGAGGATGTGGAGAAGACGCCATTCCTCACCCCATCCATGGTGTACTGCTACAACTGCATGCCCTTCGAGCTGTGCAATGCCGGGGCAACCTTCCAGCGGTTGATGCATATCACACTGGGTTCACAGCTCGGGAGGAACACAGAGGCCTACATTGATGATATTGTGGTGAAGTCTCGGGAGGCCAGGACTCTGATAGAAGATCTGGAGGAGATGTTTGCCAGCCTGCGCACGGTGGAATGTCACACCCTGATTTTCATGCCACTACACTTAAGCTAACAATCATGATAAAATGTGGTTTGACAAAAACTTTTGAGTGCTTTGGACCCTATTTTTTTGTCTGTTGTTTGCAAGTGCTCCAAAAATCAAATAAATCCTCCAACTCCTATACTTCATCTCCTTGCTCCAAACTGTTGAACCAATGATCATCCCATGTGTATAGTACATTATAGAATTTTCTTACAAAAATAATTTGGCCAAAAAGTATTTTCTAAATTTAGTTTTCCAAAAACCCCTGAATTGAGGTTTGCACTACAAGTACTAGATTTGGGGTATGAAAAACCTTTACAAAAACATATTTGACTCATATTAGATATAATACTACCATAAACGACAAAAATATAATTTTAAAAGTTATTTTCCTATTTTATTTAAAGGCTTTTTCTTAAGACCAGAAATGATCTTTAATAGGTTAAAATTATTTAACTCTTTCAAAAATATTTTTACAAAATTTAGGGAACCTCAGTGGACATATATTGTCCATATATAAGAGTTTCAACACATGGTCATGTTCAAAATATTGGTCAAATCCCTCAAAAACCCTTTATAGATATTTCAAGATTTTGAAATATTTACAAAGGAAATTTTCTCTATAAATTCCAAGAAAATTCTAGCATGTCACAAATGCCCTAATTGGTGTTCTTGCCAAGTCTCATGTCTTGGAGAACAATATAACATCATCCAATCCCCTCAAAACCATTTCTGCCCATTTTGAAGTTTGAGAAACTTTACATTGCCAAACATGTCCAAATGTTCTCAAACTTAGTGCACATGCTCAAATGATCTAATTATTCATCTAGACCAAATGGCACAAGTTGGAGAGAATGTTATCTTGATCAAAGTGCCCCAAAACCCTCTCTGTCTGGAACCAAATTTTAACAACTTTACATTGCCAACTTTCTCCTTTTGCTCTCAACCTTTGTGGGCATGTTCTAAAACCTAAATTATGACACTACACCAAGTGGTGCATCAAGGAGAATAGTTTTGCACGACTAGATCTTGGAAAACTCATTTCTGTTGATTTCTAGGGTTTACAAAAGTTGCATTGGCAAGTTTGCCCAAATGGACTCAATATTGGTGTAACCTCTTATTTTCTCGTACCATTTGACCCTGTCAAGCCTTATGACAAGAGGAGTTCATCTTCTTGCCCAAATCATAAACAAAGACCTTTTGTCATTTTTCTGGAAACACCAATTTGACCACTTCCAGTAATCTCCATGAGTTCTACTTTTTACCACAACCCCTCCTAGTCACCCTCTTGCACCTGTATGATTTTCTGCCCGAGTAAGCAATGATGAAGGGGGGATAACCCCATTTTTCCTCTCTGGACAACAACATTTCTCCTCTCTCTCAACATCACCTCTCCTCCAGAGGCTCCCCCGTGCATCCAATGCCTTTTCACTTTGTTTACTCCCCCATAAAGCTCCCAGACACAAGTGGCCATGCCCACTCCGCAAAAAGATATGCCCATGTCGGCCAAAGTCGCGCTCTAGAGCACCAGAGTACTGTGGCTCGACCCTCCCGAGGTCTCCGGCAGGACTTGGGCAGAGGGATGATGTCCCCCGAGGTAGCCTTGACATACTCGGTGCGTTAGCATGCTGGCCCCCTCCTTCCCCTCTCCCTCTTACCTCCTGCGGTGCGTGCCCGACACGCCCGGCGAGGCCAATGCATGGCCTCGCGAGCGCGAGCACTAGAGCCCTGCCCTTCCTCTCCTCTCTCTCCCTCATGACCTAGACGACTCCCATGTATGCCTCACACACGCTCACCCCCCCCAAACGGTCGCCAGCGTCGTTGCAGCTGAGGCCGAGCACCCTCTCCACGGTGCACCTCGCCCCCTCCTACTCAAGGTTATCCCAGGCCCTCCTCTTTGCCTCATTTGCTCCCTCTCACTCTCATACACCACCCAAACCAAGCCATTCTCCTCCCCATGCCCTCCTTGCTCCTCCATGGCCGAAACCGAGCCGCCGGCCATTGCCTAAATTCTCGTCATCCGAGCCCCCTCCTCTCCACCTATGGGGGGCATTGCGTAGAGCCCTCCTGCTCTCCATTTACACTCCCCGGAGGCCGTGGCATCAAGTTCATCCTCGACGACACCCCGGTCTGCTGCACCCGAAGCTCCTTTTCTTCCCAGGCTCCCCCGCGAGCGTGAAGCACCTGGATGGGCGTTCCTGGTCGCGCTGGACCCACCGGTGTGTCGGACGCCGCCGAAGGTGGCCCATGCCGCCCGGGAGAGCGCTAGCGCCCACTCGGCCTCACCTCCCCTGCCTCTGCTCTGTTCGAGCGGGAGGTAGGCATGGCCTGAGTGCTGGGCCCCGCGCGTCAGCGACCCTGCAGCTGGGGCCCGCCGTTTAAGTGGAGACGGGTCAGGAGAAATCTGCTTTCCCCGTGCCAAGGCGCACTCCTGGAACGCGCCTCCGACGTCACCTCTCCCCACCCGCGCGGCTGAGCCACTGGGCCGGCCCACTGCTAAACTGCGTCCAGTGCACTAGATAAGGGTAAAGCCCTTCCCCTTTTTCTTTTTCTTTTTCTTTTCCAGATAGCTGGTAAAATCTCTAGAGAATTCAAATAGTGTCCAAATTTGATCAATCAAATTTTTACTAACTCCATAAATCAAGGTCTATTTAATGGGCCACAATGGACATTTTTGTTGTTCTTGGTTTTCACTGGACCAATTAAAAAGGTCATTTATCCACATAAGTCCACTTCAAAAATCCATCTTATATTCATTTCAACTCCAAATCCAGTGAAACCAATTTCTAAATGTTTCTAAAATCATGCCTGATTTAATGGGCACTTTTACTCATTTTTATAAAAAGGCATTCTTTAGACAACTTGCAGATCCATTAAATCCCTTGTTTCCATCATATTGAAATGTTCAAAAATCCTCACTGATCCAATTCCAATAAAACAACTTTGGTAATTTTTCATATGACCAAAGGCATCCTAGAAAAGTCCAACTCACATTTTTAGAGCACTTTTATTTTTTGCCTTGTTGTTTTGCTTATTATGTTTGTTTCCGGCGTTAGTTGACGAAGTAGACGGAGTACTTGGAGAAGGACCAAAAGGATTGAAGACTCTGATGAACCAGGCAAGCAGCCCTTTGACCATGACACCCCTCTTGTTCATCGGTACCCTTTTCCGATTGCATGATGATGATATACAATGGTGGTAGACTTGTTGTGAACCACCACATGGTGCATACCCCTACTCATGACTTTACCTTGCTCACGAATGCAATGTCCAAAGACTAGTTGATGCATAATGATGCATGTGTACCATGAACTCTTCGTGGTTACATTCTTTTGAAAACCCCATCGGGTGCCCCTAATGCCCTTGGGAGTTGTTGAACTAAGGTCACCACTTGAGGAAGAAGTGGTGTACCGGAGAGAGATTTTTGTGTGTGTGTAAAATGATGGATTGGATTTATGTGAGATTACCGTCCCAACCTTACATGCGCAACCACTCTACCCTTATATGGGAAAGGGCATTATTGATTACCTAGTTCGTGCTAACATGGATGCCCGCATTACTAGTGATGGGAGTGATTTGTGGTCACTCTCGGGATGGGGTCGTGCCAGGTAGGGCGGCCATGACTGTTTTTACAGGGCACCGGACACACTATTGGTACCCCGTGCTTGTGATAAGTGATGAATATGGGAGCAAGGCTCCACAAAAAGAATTTATTTTGTGACGATGTTGGGCACGGGGGCTACTACCAATCGAGTGGGTTCCTTGTTAGTCACGTCTAGGGAAAGGTAGTGATCGGGGGCTTGCCCCAGGTACTTTATGTACCGTAGGTCGTGGATGACACGGAAGTTCCCCGGATCTTGTGGGTAAAGTGTGCAACCTCTGCAGAGTGTCAAACTATTCGAATAGACGTGTCCACGATCATGGACAGTTGGGAGGTGCTACTTAAACTATGCCCAGAAATTTTACAATCTCGGTGCATGTGTGTGTAGAAGAGAACTAATTGTGTCAAGGTGGTGACTTGACATGTTGAATGAAATGGCATTGATCCAAACTCTATTTATGTTGATATCTGTAACCTGTTCTCAAGGTTACCCATGTTCATTGATGCATATCTCACAAGTTGATAGGACATCTCAACTAGCTTGAAGCTAGGTTGCTTACTTGTTGTACAATTGCATTGTTACTTTGAACCAAATCATGGGTTGCTTGCGAGTACATTCAAAGTAATCATTGGCTTGCCACTGGTTATTTAATTGGCCAGGCATGGAAGAACATGAATTTGAAGAAGAGTCCTTCGGAGACGAACATGCGAACTAGGACGCTTCCCCAGTCAGAATGCCTGTAGGCTTAAGGCAGATGGCACGGGTCCAAGTCATCGACGAAGATTTCCGCTGCAATCTTATACTCAAGACTTGACCATAATGGTCATAATTTATGTAAGACGGTATGTACGGATGTAAGAGTCTTGTAATTTAGCTCATGTGTGTTCAGTGAGCATTGATCTCTGGGATCACTATACATGTGCATTCGGTGATCACGACTTATGAGTCGGGGTCCCCACAGAGCTGGTATCAGAGCCATCCTGACTGTAGGAAGCCTTAGTTAGCATGGTTGTTAGTTAGGGTAAAACTATTTCCAAAAACTATCACTAATTTTCAAAAACTATCTATACTTCTCTTCCCATTCTCAGTTTTTCAAAAGCTAAGAAATACTTTCCTTATTAATCTCTTCTCCTTCAAATTTTAAATGGTCACCAGAATCCCTATGCCCCTGGAGACTGGATTCCTTGAAATCCTCATGGATAGCCTAGAAGGAATACACCTTGCCAGACGATCGCCCACATCTTCAGAACACAAGTTTGGCGACACCATGACAAGACAATACCAATAGAGAGATCGTCTCGAGGAATGGGGACATGAAGACCCAGAGGATGGTGATGCCTCGGCCTACGATGATCAGGGCATAGGATATGCAAGATCATGATATACATCACTAATAGAGCAACCCTGTCTTTACCGTTGTTGTATCGGCAACCACCAGTGGATGAGAACCTCGCCATTTGGTCCGCCTCACTATAGTGAGCAGGAAAACGGTTCTCTTCATCCCTCGCTCTTGGTGTCGATGTTGTCATCAACATAACCGATAGGTTGGACCTCTAATATGCTTTGTTAATGTCATTACATAAATGATTGCTTACCCGGAACCCTTGATGCCTTAAAAGGCAAAAGGGGTCGTCATGATTAAGAAGACAACTGAAGACAAATTCAATGCCAGCTATGAGGAGCCACCTTCACCGCATTACTTCAACATGCGAGAAGTTATTGAAGACTCTTCAGGCTCAACCTAGATTGTTCATCGAACAACTACAAGAAACTTAGCGACGCCTGAGGAAAACCCCAGAAGACTGCAGGAGGCACGAAGCAAGCAAGACTACTGAGTCCGAGAACCCCTAGGGTAGGATGAGTCATGTACCCCCTATGCGCAGTCGAGTCCGTAAGATGGTTTGAATAGAACCATGACTGAGTGTTGATTGTTTTTATTTGTTTGTGTTTTGATATCAGCCGCCCTTTTTGTCCTACGCAACAACTAGGCGACAATATCACCTTCCTTATCTTGATGCTTGTGCTTGGCTCTTTTGGCACTTGTTTGTTTGCACCTGCACTATAGAACCCCCGTTAGGCATCCCCCATCTATGCTACTTACCCTCTCACCTCTCTCATCAACCGAAGACCAGCAAGGCAAGATGCACCAAGGATTCCACTTCGATGACCAACTAGCACTGGAGACTTTTGCTGCAGCCTCCTCCACCAAGTGCAAGCCAGTAGAGTTAAGTTTACTCCTCAACATTAGAAGCACATCCCTGGACCCTTCGAGACTTCACGATATACCCCAGCTCGAGTCCTTAACCATGAGGTTAACCTGTGAAATTGTAAGAGAACCAGTTAAGCCTCCGTAACCTTGCACAACACTGGGTTCATGTGACGCCCGGATACTTAAGCTACAGTAACCCTCTACGAATGATGCCACATCATCACGATTACTGTTGGTAACCTCGCGACGATCCAATCACGATCGAATTCAAAATTTAGAATTAAGTCAAAGAACAAAAGTTTTTTCAAACATAAAAACTAAAGTGTTCAAAGTGTGAAAAATAATCTCTGGTTATTTGTCATGTTGAAACCTATATTTTAAAATGTGTTTTTAATGCCCTAAAATAAATAAAACAGGGGCTAAAACTATTATTAAATGCTTTTATTTATTAAACAAATGCAAACTACTTTTTTTAATGTGCCAAATTATATGTGGTAGTAGGCTATTTTATAATATTATTTTAGGTGCAAGTCCTCTATATAATATAATTAGTTTTGTTTTAAAAAGTTTAGGAAAACATGAAAGCTTTTAAAAGAAAAACAAAAGTAAAAAAACAAATAGAAAAGGCCCCTGCCCCCTGGGCCTAACCCACCCGGGCTAAGCCCCACAAGCCAGCCGGCCCAGCCCACTCCTCGTCCTCCTGTCGTCTTCCCCGCCCTGTTCGACCGACCGAGCGCCCGCGCCCATGGGCCGCAGCGCGACCACCTCACCGTCCCCACCGACGAGGCGATAAGATCGCCACCCCCACCGATGCCTCGAACCCTTCCCCCACTTGCCTACTCCCCCTTGCCCTCCCCCTCTGCCTACCCACTCAGATCCCCTTCCCCCACACACTGCTGCTTCTCCTCTCCGCCATGGCCTCGCCACCATGAAGACCGCAGCCATCGTCGCTCGTTCGCCGCCCCGACAAGTTCGGGAGCTCTGTCGTGGTCCACCTCTTCTTCCTCGACACTAGATCGGCACCGGGAGCGCCACCACCATTGCATTATTCCTCTTCCTCATCTACAGCCATTGGATGACCTCGCCGTTGATCTGCTCCACCGGTTCTCCCCGCGCCCACTGCCTAGACCCTACGCTCTCACAGTGAGCTCCGCCTCCCTCTCCCCCTTTTCCTCGTCGTCGATTTCGACCGATAGTGCCCGGTCCTAACTCGCCCGAGCTCACCATTGCGCAACCTCATCGCCGGCAGCCGGCCGGCGACCAAATGGTCATGTGCAGCTGCTCATCGTGTTCGCCCGCGCGCGTAGATGCTTCCTGGCCAAGCCGTTTAGTTCGAACGTGCCCGCTTTGCCGTTTTCCTCTCGTGACCGATTCTGTCCGTGCACCATTGTGCTCGCCGCCATCGCTACGCTGTGTCCCCGGCCTCGCCACTGTGGCCATCCGATGCGGCCCACCGCCAGCTTTCCAACGCACCCGAAAACACGGCAGATGGCCACCCGTACGCGAGATCCGGGCTAGCCGCAGTCTTCACCGCCGTTCGACCTCGCCGGCGCACTCTAGTGGCCACGCTGACTCGGCGCCGACGTGGCGCCGCGGGCCCCATCGCTCAGCCACTGACCCTGGGTCCCACTTGGCTCAGTTGACCCAGCCAACACACTGACGTGGTAGTACAGTGCCACTGACGAGCCGGTCCCACCGCTTAAATAACTAATTAAAATGTTTTATAATTAAAAGTAATTAGTTTAACTAATCAGCCACTAACATGTGGGGCCCAGCAGCTAATTAACCTCGGTTTAGTTTAAAATAAGCTTTGTTAAGTAACAGAGGCTGGCAGGTGGGACCCACTGGTCAGGTTTGACCTGGTCAGCCGCCATGCTGACTGTTGATGTCACTGTGATGTCATGTTGGTGGAATAAACCTTTTCTGTTAATTTAAAATAATTCCAGAAAATGTTTTAACCTTTGAAAATTCATAGAAAATTAACCGTAACTCGAATGAAAAAGTTTTCTACATGAAAGTTGCTCAGAATGACGAGATGAATCCGAATATGCGGTCCATTTGCCCGCCACACGTCCCTAGCATAGCGAACATGCAACCTTTACCCTTTGGTTCATCTGTCTAACAGATGTCCGGAACCGGGAAAACTTCCCGGATGTTATCACCCTTCACCGGTATTGTGTAGCACCACGTTAGAACATGTCTAGCTCTGCATGTTATCCTGTTATGCTCTTGCTTGCTACATATTTACTGTTTTCTCCCCCCCTTCTCTTCGGTAGACCCCATGACGGCTGCCTATGCCGCTGTGATCGACTACGTCGATGACGACCCCTCCTTCTCGCCTGAGCAACCAGGCAAGCCCGCCCTTTGAGCATCCTGATATCGCCCATTCTATACTCTCATGCTAGCATTAGATTTTGCTACTGTTATTTGCTCCTATTCTGATGCATAGCCTGCTTTTGTACCTGCTATTGTTACCTACCTGTTTATCCTAAACTTCTTAGTATAGGTTGTTTAGTGATCCATCAGTGACCCCCACTTGTCCTTGTTGCCCCTGCTTCATCTTTGACAACTCGATCAACATGATCGATGACCAGAGCCTGACACCTCACATCACATCACGTCCCTTTAGTTACTCAGCTCTGCAGAGCTACTATCAAGTGCTGAGGGTGATCCCTCATAACGCACTCCTGATGATAATTCTGTAGTGTAGCTATTTGGTCATGGGCAACAAGGCTGGTTCCTCGTTCACCATTCCCAATATGGCTCTTTCGTGCAACACCTCAAGTGTGAACCTCGAGGGTGGTCCCTCGTACGTTTACCTTGATGATTACACTGAGTGGAATCCACCGGGGGTGATTCCTCGGGTTTTCCCCATGATGTTTGGACACACGGTTACCTTGACTTTACTTGAGACCTTCGTGAAAGTCGGGTGGGCCCGGAGAGCACCCGCAAGATGGTTACGTGGCACGGCCGGGCATTCTAGGCCCTTGTCGTAAGTCCACGAGACGGGGTGACGGGGTCACTTGCGATCGTGAGTCTCTGCTCGTCTCCGCAAGCTAATAATACACTATGGTTTGGGTACTTGTTCTGAGTTGGCCTCTGGCCTTTACACACCAACCACCACGCGAGAATGGTTATGGGCCTCGGCATCGTGGTATCACCCGAAGCTTTGTCAGATGTCCAGTTCAGCAGTGCGGCACGGCTGGGCCGGCACCATCCATGTAGAGGTGGAGCCTGGACCCGCCCCACGCGCAACGACCCGGAGTGCAACGGGCGATGGGCCCAGACCCCGGAGTGCTTAGGAGGTAGACCGGCGGGGACCTCTCTGCTGAGCCTAGGTAGGGCTGCGATGTGTTGATCTTCTGAGGCTGGGCATTGACCCCAAAAAGGTGTGCCCGCCAGAGTGATCGAGCGTGTTGGAAAACATGGTGCACCCCCTGTAGGGAAGATTATCTATTAATAGCCGTGGCCATGGTAAACGGACGTTCAGACTTATATCCTGATCTTATACAACTACAAATGGATACTTGAGATATGTGGCTCCGGGATTAATTTCTCGCAGGAAGTCGAGGAAGGATCTCTGGGTATTAATGTTACAACATGCTTGTTAATTATAAACCGCTATTCTTTACTCTCCTACATGCTTCAAGATGCTTGGAGTTGCTTGAAGATGCTAGTCTTTGATAGGCTAGGCCTCCCCCTCTATTCTGGCATTCTGAAGTTCAGTCCACAGATACAAACCTCCATTTGATACCAGTGCATACCTAGTATAGATCTGATGCTTGCGAGTACTTTTGATGAGTACTCACGGTTGCTTTGCTCCCCCTTTCCCCCTTCTTTCTTCTTTCGGGTTGATGCAACCACATGGTGGATCCCTGGAGCCCGATGCCACCGCCGACGGATTCTACTATGTGGAGACCGCAGACGACTAGGAGTAGTTTAGGAGGTCCTAGGCAGGAGGCCTTGCCTCTTCGATCGTGTTGCTTTTGTGCTAGCCTTCTTAAGGCATCCTTGTTTAACTTATGTCTGTACTCAGATATTGTTGCTTCCGCTAACTCTTGTGTATCGAGCTATGTATTTGAGCCCTCGAGGCCCCTGGCTTGTAATATGAAGCTTGTATTATTATATTTGTGTCTAGAGTTGTGTTGTGATATCTTCCCTTGAGTCCCTGATCTTGATCGTACACATTTGCGTTTATGATTAGTGTATGATCGAATCGGGGCGTCAGAAGTTGGTATCAGAGCCGATTGCCTGTAGGATCCCCTTTCCAACTCCTTGGCCGAAGTTGAGTCTAGTCTTTGAAAAACTGTTTTACTAACATGGCTGTGTGGCTTACGGGCCCACGTCGCCATTGGGTGGTACTTTTACTCCGCATCTATACTCTGGGACTCTAATCTCTCTTCTATTTGGGTTAAATGATTTTGTCAACTCTAACTCTAGGATCTCGTAAATACTTTCTCCCGGAGAGCGCCTCACTCCAGATGATTACTTGGTGCACCAGAAGATTCTGAAGATACTCTCCGATGTTTTACCAAGTCCCTTGTACCTTCGCCGTTGCGATCCCTAGCACTGATAATTCCTTATGGGTAACTACCTACAGTTGTCGTTCATACCTTCATCTCCAGTTGCCCTTGTTATTACAAGATGTCCTGAAATACTTGCTGATGTTCCAAGAATCCTTTATGCTTACTGCCCTGCAGTTCCTTGCCGCATGAATACCCCCATGTATAATTCCTCACACTTTTTGAGGATTTGTTCATTCCTAGTTGATCATGTGAATCATACTTTGAAGTACTATCCGATCTTCCGATAATCCTCTCCAAATATTGCTCGGCAAATACTTATCTGCTTGCATTATGGTTACTCTGTATGTCTATCAATACTCATCAGCATCCTTTGTCATCGTGATTTCGAGCATTTGATTCGATTTGTTTACGAATGCTCACGATCATCAATCCTATTTATAAATTCTCCCCTTGGTTCAGATATCACTCCAGACATGAGCTGGTGTTCGACAGATCAAACCTTGATTGATTGTCGATCTATGTCTTTTCAACTTACTTGTCTTTGGGCAAAGCCTCTGCTTCTGATCCCCCGATTTGGGAATCATAATTCCATTGCATTTGAGCTTTGATTTGGTCAGTTGTTTCTATAACCTGACCTCCTTGCATTCTTTCTTCTTCTGGTTGAGTACCGATACTCACATCAGATCCATTGTGGATCTCCAAGTCCTTTGTTGGGTTCTTTCCGACAACGTCCTTCATTTTTAGTAACCTTGTGAGCTTTTCCTTGGATACATAATGCCTTATATCCCCTGCTTTTGTCAACCATGCTCTGCTTCCGAGCTTGAGTTATTTATTCCTAAGTTCGTGGTATATGCTCCTAAGATGCCCCGATGGGTTGAATCTATGTCTTCCCTAAATCCGTGTGAACTCGAAAGTTATGCGGCTTACACTCTACTGGCTTTTCGTTAGGTAAAATTTCAATGCTACAACTTCTTCGAATGCGAGAAGTGAATGGGAAGTTGTTCATTACAGAAGTGGGAGTCGACCTTGAACCTTTGTGTTTATGCCCATGGACCCGATGTGGAACTTATCATGGAAGCTTCTTGTAATCATAATAATCTCCCTGTGATAAGTTCATCTTGAATCTATATTTGATCCTTGGCAACTGTGGTTCTGACCATGATTGTTCTCCTTTGATTCCATTTCTCGGACAAGTTAACATACTTGTCTTCTTCAGATCTTTTCACCCGTCCAACCTCTACTTTGATCTACCTTCGAGCATTACCCTCTGGTATCTCGAGAATATCATGGAACTACATAACCTCTTATGAGTTCTTCATCAACCATTATTTCTCGCCGATTCCAATTTTCCACGGTTTTTGAGTTGTTAGACACTCGAGAACACCAATAATTGGTTTGAGTCAACACTTTCCTTTCCATTGTTTTGTTTAACCTTTCATGCAACCTAACATATCCGAGCAGTGCTGATTCCCTACTTATGTAAACACCTCGGTGTACAACCTCTGTTAGTAAGACCTTGTTGCTATTGTTGATGACATTCCGGTAGCCACCGATGGACGAGAACTTTGCCTATTGGTCCGCCTCGTCTTAACGAGCAGGAAAATGGTTCTCTTCGTCACTCGCCCTTGGTACCAATGTTGTTACCAACATAACTGACAGGTTGTCCTCTGACCGGCCTTTCTATCATGACCATGCAAATGTTAGCACCCTTCCTTCTCTTAGCCCACATGGTGGGCCCATAACCCATAGTTCCACATGATCGAAACCTGACTCTCCTGTACATTCCTGTTTTTCCAAATTGTTTCTCGTGCTTGGCTTTGTATGTAAATCGCGAGCCATCTTCCTAGTGATCTATTCTAGTATCAAACGCAATACTTATTCCCATTGCTCTGAACCCCTTTCACCCTCTGTTTCAGGTAAGGAACAATTTCCTACCCGGTTGAAGCTTCTTATTGCACCTTGCTCTCGATGACTTTCTTGAATTTCAACTCGACAGATACCTCTATGCCATGTTCACTGAGATAGCCCCCAGGTACCTATCTTGTATCGAGCTTCGCCCTTCCCGAGTCCTTCCACCTTACTCCATCTCTTAAATCTCGGGACGAGATTTCTTGTAGTGGAGGAGAATTGTGACGCCCGGATACTTAAGCTACAGTAACCCTCTACGAATGATGCCACGTCACTGCGATTACTGTTGGTAGCCTCGCGATGATCCAATCACGTTCGAATTCAAAATTTAGAATTAAGTCAAACAGCAAAAATTCTCAAACATAAAAACTAAAATGTTCAAAGTGTGACAAATAATCTCTGGTTATTTGTCATGTTGAAACCTATATTTTAAAATGTGTTTTTAATGCCCTAAAATAAATAAAACAGGGGCTAAAACTATTATTAAATGCTTTTATTTATTAAACAAATGCAAACTACTTTTTTTAATGTGCCAAATTGTATGTGGCAGTAGCCTATTTTATAATATTAATTTAGGTGCAAGTCCTCTATTTAATATAACTAGTTTTGTTTTAAAAAGTTTAGGAAAACAGGAAAGCTTTTAAAGGAAAAAACAAAAGTAAAAAAAAAACAAATAGAAAAGGCCCCTGCCCCTGGGCCTAACCCACCCGGGCTAAGCCCCACAAGCCAGCCGGCCCAGCCCACTCCTCCTCCCCCTGTCGTCTTCCCCGCCCTGTTTGACCAACCGAGGGCCCGCGCCCGTTGGCCGCAGCCCGACCACCTCGCCGTCCCCGCCGCTAAGGCGATAAGATCACCACCCC